>NC_053022.1:525884940-526018344 GCF_003073215.2 Triticum urartu | reverse complement strand
CAAGAGAAAAAAGTCAAAGTACGTTCTTTCACCCTTCCAGCAGATCGGTGGACGTAAACGTCCAAAGAAAAGTAAGTGTTATGTACTTTGTTTTGAAGATATTTCATTCCTTCCATGCACAATTTATTTACTCATTGTTTGATTATATTTTAGGTTTGTTTGGTATAAGAGACGTTCTGATTAATACCGATTACATTACTGAGGATCACATAGAGGCCGCGAAGGTTTATATCAAGACACTATCAGACTCGGCGAAGCTTAGTAGGAAAAAATGGTTGCATGGCGGTGTAAGTATTACAACAATTATATGAAGTTGTACATGTCATATTTAATTTTTTCTAAGAGGAGTATTGCTGTTATGTTATTTTCAGGTCATCAATAGTTATTGCAACCATATGCAGACCCATAATCCTCGTCCTGACCGTCACATTTTATCATCTTGGGTGTCACACTGGCTTATTCTTCGTGCTGAAGGAAAGGTTAAGAACTCTAAGCACCATTTTATGGAGCATTTCACAAACCAAACTAAAATGGTGTCTAGAGTTAATGAGGAGTATTTCATTACAGATAAGGTATTTCACATTTGTATGATCCTTCGTAGTACATAACTAATTGTGTGTCCAAGAACTTGACTAAACTTTGTTGTAGGCATACTTTCCTTTTCATGTGGAAGAAAGTCACTGGATAACAATTCTCATGCACAACAAGAAAAAAGAGTTTCAAATTTTAAATTCTACTGGTAAATGCAGCAAGTCAGTTCTTAAAAAAATAAGGCAGCTCGTAAGCTTCTTTCTTTACATGTAACAAGATAGATAGTAGTAAATAGTTATGTACTTCATATGAACTTCACATTTATATTTCAGAGGGCAGAAATAGCTAAAGATACCTTGGAGGTGAACTCCCTTGTACAAATGGAACATCCAGACGTATCTTCGTGGCCAATAAATGAGTATGATATGCCGTTACAAAAGGATGGGTATGTTCAACTGTTTAAGTTCTAAGTACTTCTCTTACACAGCAATGCCTGACTCGAGGTTTTTTATAGAGTTTCTTGTGGTCTGTTTGTGGTGAAATGCATTCAAAACTGGAACGGAGATGAATGGATATTTGAGTTTGATCAAGCTGAGGTGAATGCTTCAAGGGGACGCATTCTAGCTGAAATACTTTTTTCAGAGTGCAACACGATGGAAACTGTGAAAGAGAAGATTTTGCAGATCATGGACAAGAAATTAGTTTGTTGATGGGTTTTTGGCTACGAGAACATTCTTTTTCTTATTATCGCAACTAAATAAACGTGTCGTTGACGGCACTAGGAACAATTTTGATATTATGACATTTCTTATTGTAATGGGCATGATTATGCACGTCCGCAACTAAATAAAGGTGCCGTCGTCGGTACTAGCTACAATATTTATTTTCCAACTATATATGTTAAGCTGCTATTTGCTATATGCTTATGTGATGATGATGCCGCCGTCTGCTGGCTCGTAGAGTTTCATATAAATGGAGGCAGACGGCTGGCTTTATGTGCAATATTATTATGTGATGATAATGCCAGCCGCCGTTTGTTGGCTCTTAGATGCACATATAAATGCAGGCGGACGCCTCCTCGTTTGCTAAAAAAATTTGACTAGAAAAAAAACAGCCCGACCTTCCCTTGTGGACCCATGGACTGTGCATCCAACCCAAATCTAGCCGACAGGCGACTCGGGCGGTCGATGCGGACCCCATAAGGGCCCACAAGTAGGCCAACGGGGCTGACAGGAGCTTGTAACAAAGGAGTTCGAGAGAAACAGCCGACGCGGCTATTTAAACTGGTCGGTGCGCCCTTCCGTTGGCGAGGTGGGACTAAATAAGGCGATGCGGTCAATGCAACGCTGACGAGGCCCCATGTCGGCCCAGTACGACAGGCCCAGCCTCGCCCCTCCCCGGCCCAGTCACCGTCGCCTCGCGCGCCCAACGAAGGAGTTTAGTCCCACCTCGGAAGCTGACGAGGGTGAGGACCAGCTTAAATATGTCGGCGTGCTACACATGTCGAACTCCTCTGCTAGTACTGCTTGAAATCGCCGCCCTGTTGGACCTGGCTGCTGGGCCCTTGATGGGCTTTATATGGACCTCCCGAGTCGCCTCGTTGGCTTGATTTGGGTTGGGAATATATCCCAACTTGCGGTCCAGCTGCCGGTCGGGCATTTTTTGCACAACGATGGTCGGCTATGTTTTTTTGCACAAGACGGTCGGCCATGTTTTTTGCAACAGGTATAGTAACAAAAACCCAGCATATTAAAACTGCGAACTCTTTCACATAGCAGTACAAATAAGATGGCAATTCATTAAACAAATATGATGTGTCATATCACATATGTTCACATAAGTATTTTCATCACACATAAATAAATCGAGACATAAAGTTTTCTGCCACACAAGTACGAACAAGAAACAACATAGTTTATTCGGACTAGACTCGTGCGACCATTTTTATTCTTCCAACATAGCAAGATGCTTCTCTACGCCCAATTCCTGAACATAACATAAAAATATAGGTGAGAAAATATAGTTTGTAAAACCGAAGTACCAACATAACAAAAAATAAGAAGGTAGCATCTTACTTCTGGTTTTTTCGACATGTAGCCTTGTTATGATCTGGTAGACTACATAGACTGCACAAAGGACCACTTTTTTTCTCTGTAAAATCTTTTGGCCTACCATTCTTTGTAACATCGGGGCCCCCCTTTGACCGCCCCTTCTTAGGTGCACCCTTCGTCGAAACTTTCTCAGGATCACCAATACCAGGCTCAACTTGTTGCGCTTGACTTGCCTCCTTCTTAAGCTTAGCATACCTTCCACTTCCTATAAGTTCCTCCTCTGGTATCTTTTTCTGCGCTATTATGTTGTCCAGACACTTCATCAACTCGTCAAACAAGAAGGGATCATTTGCTGCAACATGAGCTGCCTCTGCGGTTTTTATGCTTATTTGACTATACCGGTCTCTCTCTAATGGCCCTGACCAACCCCATCCAAACATATCACTCTTCCGCTGCACAGGCAATCCATCTCTCGCATTTTTTGACAACCGATGAAGGACACAACACTTTGGTATTTCAGTTATGCTCAGATGATGAAGAACAAAAAGAATGTGTTTGCATGGCAGGCCTTTCCGAACCATCCTAAGACAACTGCATGTTATAATTTCTTCTGAGTTACCTGGTTCATAAACAACATTATACATGAACTTGTGGTTATCCTTCCATGTCACCATATATGTCTGACGCTCAATTCCCACGAGCGTCTCAAATATCTCCAGCTGACCCATCTTGTGCAAATCATCTTGCAGGATGTAAAAATTAGCAAGTGTGAATACTTTGGCGGCATGCTCCTCAAGTGCCTTATATTCAGTAACCGATGGTGGTTCTTTTTGGTGTGCCTCACAGTCATCGTACGCCTCATTCTCACACAGGCGAACTATACAGTTCTCATAATACACAACCAAATCAACTATTGTCATACCGTAGTCCAGGTGTAGGTGAAGGCAGGAGTTGAGGCTTTCGCTTCTCTGATTACTTCGCATACCAAGGAAAAAACCATCGGAAAGATATGAAGCTGCCCAAAGTCTCTTCTTCCTGTACATCCTGTCAAGCCACTCTTTAGTTCTATCCGTCTTCCACTTATTATAGAAAGCGGTCCATCTCTGCTCAAAGTTCGCTTGAGAGGTGGCATAGTATAGGAGCGATCTGAACTCATCCAGTAACTTGTAATGCAGGTGCCTCTGCATATTTTTCTCGATATGCCAGGAGCAAAGACGATGGAAAACATCTGAAAGCACAGTCTGAATAGCCCGGATCATTGCAGCGTCACCATCTGTGATTATTGACTTTGGCTTCACCTGACAGTTTGCCTTCATAAATGTCTGCAGCAGCCACACATATGACCCTTCCGTCTCGTCAGCAATTATGGCACATCCAAACACTGTGGTGCAACGGTGGTTGTTAACTCCGACAAAGTGGACGAACGGCATACCATATCTATTCATCTTATACGTGCTATCAAACACAACCACATCTCCGTAGTCCTGATAGTCCCTCCGCGACTGTGCATCACACCAAAACATACTCTTCAGTCGCCCTTCCTTGTCACGCACATACTCAAAAAAACTCAGGGTCCTTCTCCTTCCTGCTCCTCATAATGCCAACTGCCGTCTCTGCGTCACCTTTTGCGATGAGCTTCATTTTTTCTCTGCAACAAGGATTGTAAATATCCCTCCTGATAAGCCCGCACTTATCGTACGAACCGTATCTGCTGATAAAGTTGTCCATTATTATATGCTTTCTTATCCCGGCAGCTTCCAACGCCAATATCTCTGCCCTCGTGCCTTCTCCAATCCGTCTGTGAGACCACAGAAAACAAACCTCGTCGGGCCTAGCCATCACGTTGTTGTGATCATCCACGAATGACGCGACAAACCAAACACCACATTCTCTGTCCAGCTTCACCACCATATGTGCACCGCAATCGCAACGAGTCTCCGGTCTAAGCCTGCGCTTGCGGCCCTCCATGGTTATAAACTTGCTCTGCCTTCTACCTGCCCTGGAGCAAAGAAATCTCCGGTACCGTATCATTCCTGAAGCACCTCGTTTGACTTTCTGTTTTCTGATGCTAAACCCGTTCTCTTTGGCGTGATTGTTATAGAATATGTATGCATCACCTTGCGACCGAAAGGTCATAGCCATCACCTTCCAATGTGTATCCACCATTTGCTGCTGCCTTCGAGCCTCCTCAATGTCGATCTCCCCCTCATCGTGATCACCGCTAATACCATCTGACTCCTCCTACAAAATTCATATGAAAATGTATATGTTAACTACTATCATTTAATTCATAATATTCATCGATGTACAACATCTATCTACGAACCTGGCTCAAGTTATCCGCCAATGATTCCTATAAACTATTTTCCACATTCTCAACATCCACATCTTCCTGCAAATTTGTATACATAGAGAAATAGTTAGCCATGCCATACATTGCAGGTTCAAAGATGAAATCAAAATATACGGCACTTACGTTTTCACTATTTGCGCCATGTTCATTATGATCAAAATCCTCCGGAGGCAAGATATCAAATGACGACACGGAATCGTTGTCGCTGCTGTCATCATATTCATTAAAAATATCGTTATCATTCCGAGTCGCCTTATTAGTACCATTATCATCCCCCGTCAATGCGGTTTGTTCATCCATGACAACACGCCTAACTGACCAAACTGCATAACATTGTGAATTCATCACGTGTTAAGTTTGTACCGTGGATCATGCCCAAGTGCAACTCTATCTGCCTACAACATGCGGTCGTCCGGGGAGGCGCCGCTGCGACGGCATGTTTACTCAACCATAAACCCTAGATCACTATGTGTGACTCATATCATCTAGCATGCTAGGTTTAGACAAGGAGATTAGATGGCAAACCTTCGGCCGCGGAGTAGACAACGGCGACGTGCAACACAAGGGTTAGATGGAAGACGGCAGCGACGTGGAAGACGAGGGCCGCGGTGTAGACGTCGCCGACGTAGGTCGACGCAGGGCCGGATCCGCGGCGTGCGGACGACAGCGTGGTCAGTCGCAGCCGACAAGCCGGCCGACGGCGACGTGCAAGACAAGGGTTAGATGGAAAACGGCGGCGACGTGGAAGACGAGGGCCGCGGTGTAGACGTCGCCAGCGTAGGTCGACGCCGGACGGATCCGCGGCGACGTTCAGATGCAGCGTCGGATGGGGTTCAGTCGGCGGCGATCGCACAGTTGGAAACTGGGCGTGATCAACGTGCGTGATCGTCGGGCGGGCGAGAAGATCGTGCAGTTGACTTTTTTCCTCTACACGTGCGGCGGTTTTTTTATTCGTCAAGGTATACGGACGTCGGTCTATACGGTATGATAGGAGGTGGGCATACGTTTCTTCCGTATGACCATTATGTCCTTCTATATTTTGTTGGGGGGGTCTACCGAAGCAAGGCCCTTCATACGGTCCACTATACTGGTCCCATAAAAACGTAGTAGTACTCGCCACAACCCAAAAAAATTATCAAACGGAAATAACTCACAAGCCTGTGATAGTTGGTGGGCCAGAAACAATGTAGCTACAACGCAATCCATTCCAGGCGAAATTGGTGGGCGCGCAAGGATCGCCCATCCAGTTCTTTTTCACCTGGTACTTGTCTCTGATGTTCGTCATGGCAGAAACTATAGCATTTCTTGGTAGCAACACATAAAAGAAACCATTTAGGCTCCGGGATCTATATAGAGAAATACTGAAATAGTATAGCTTCATGAATCATGCACATGCATCTTAACACGGCCACTTACTTTGGCTTGAGATGAGCAATGTGAACGATGATTTTGGTTTCACTTTAGTTAAATGGAACGGAGGGGAGAACCCTTTAAAAAAATGCATAACCGCTTACCTTCCAAGGTGCCTGTGGCTATTTCGGTGGCGGAGATTACAGAGAAGATCTCGAAAGCATTGAGGATGGGCAAGAGTGTGGATTTGGCTGGGGCCTCCAATGAGAAGATATATTCGTTGGAGTGGTCGGGTTTTTCATTGTAGAGGACACACGTCTCGAGATACTTCAGCTCAACAGGTTTTGTTGTGTCCCAGAGAATGTCATTGAGCTTGACGTAGAACTCGCGAAAGGTGTCGTTGGGAAGGAGATCCAGCTCTGCCATGTACTCCCTCCGTTTTTATTTAGTCTGCATATTAGGTTTGACCGAAGTCAAACTTTATAAAATTTGACCAACTTTATAGAAAAAATTATAAGCATTTACCATAACAAATCTATATGGTGTGTTAGTACATTCAATAATGAATCTAATAGTATTGATTTGTTATTGTATATATTAATATTTTTGTTTATAAACTTAGTCAAAGTTTACAAAGCTTGACTTTTTACCAAAACTAATATGCGGACTAAATAAAAACGGAAGGAGTACATAACGAAGACGTACCTAAATATAATTTTGATTACGGAAACTTCCATTGAAGTGTCTAATTAGCATGCAAGCTTCCATTGAAGTGTCACAATAAATACATAGAGAAGTAAATGGAGTCTCGCTGTGGGGTATTATAAGAGCATGGTTAATAGAGTAGTACAGTCAGTTGATGGCTATATGATGTTGACATGTCATCTATAGCCAAGGTTATAGCCGGCACGTACAATAGTAAGATGTTAAGAAGTGCTATTTTATTAATGCATGGTCCACGTCCCACTCTCACATAGTGCCTAGGAGAACGTGTTGCAGCCGGCTCTTATTCTGTAGCCAGCTTCTCTTCTGTTCCCTCCATGTCAGCAGAAATATAATATTTTAACTCTTATAACCCGCTTACATAAGCTTATTGTACCTGCTCTAAGAGATAGAATAATATATCCTTGCTTAGTTGGAGGAGAGAGAAGAGAAGCGGTCTCTTGGTTAGTAGCCAGATGCAACACGAGACCCAAGACGCTTTGTGAGGATGTAAGGTGGACCAACTATTGATAAACTAGTATATATTTAAAACTTACTATTGTACTCCCTCCGTTTCTTTTTACTCCGCATATAAGATTTGGTCAAAGTCAAACTACACAAAGTTTGACTAAATTTATATAAAAAAATATGAACATCTACAGTACTAAAACTATATAGTATGAAAATACGTTTTATGGTGTATCTGATAATATTGATTTCGTATTTTGTGAATGTTTATATTTTTTAATATAAAGTTACTCAAACTCTAAAAAGCTTGACTTTGACAAAATCTTATATGCGGACTAAAAAGAAATGGAGGGAGTACATGCCAGCTAAGAGGTCGACTGTAGATGACATGACAACTTTTTATAGGCGACCATTGGCTGTATTATTAACCATGCTCGAAACCTCATGCAGTGCCAACTAGGTTATTGCTGACATGCTATACAGTATTAATTGAAGAAAGAGTGGATACTACTCTCTCCGTCTTGGTTTATTGGTTTTTGTTGTATTTTGTGTCAAAATTTGATCTTAGATTTAGCTAAAAAATGTTATCCATGTCATAAAAAATTATATTATTGAATTCCTATTAATTTGAACATAGTTTTTAATGATACTATTTTTTGTGACATGCATTAAAATTTTGTTAATTAAATTTATAGTCAAAATTTGGCATAAAATACTAAAGGGACCAATAAACCAGAACGGAGAAAGTAGTATCATATACACAATGAAGTGATATCTAAAATACATTAGTGTTCATCATGAATACTCATAATAATAAATGGGATCATCAAATATTAACATATGATACTATGCACTACGAAGATTATCATAAATACAAATGAAATACGAATGTATGACTCTCTCTCAAATGTGAATAGCGTCAATAGCCTCATCGGTATTGCTGGTGATGCTAGTGGACAGCATGCTTCCCTTCGCAATAAATACACAGAGAAAAAATCGAAGAGAAAGGAGATGGATTTGGCCCCACGGCTATCTAAAAGAGTGAGTAGTCAGTAGAGTACTGTACGCACCTGGGCGCTGGATCTTTGGTGCTGGGCTCTGCTTCCCAAGTGAAAATGGGCGTGGAGGAGTTGATGGACATTATATGCCGGTCTGCATGACGGCCGACGGCACCTCGAAAAAGTCAGTGACGTTGTTGTGCACCTTGTTGGTCGTTGATATCGGCAACCACTCAGGCCTTGCAGACCATTCGACCCATATACGGTCGTGTGGATCGTCAGGGTACCTGATCCATCGGGAGATTAGCCACTCCCCATCTTACTAATTATTGATGAATACTTCACATACGCTGCACCATGATTATTACCTAATGGATTCATCAGAGCCAACGTTGGCCCTGAAGGCGAGAACCAATGCCTGTGACTTGCCCGATTGCGGGTAGAGCTTGTTCTTCAAAGGCCTCACCTCAAGGCTAGAGATGAACGGCGTCCCGGAGCCGGTGTTGATGAGGCACACCTGCACGGAGTCACTGGAGATGACTGTAATGATCTCAGCGATCTCCGGCTTGTCGCCGTATTCGATTGTCACGGTCTGCCAGTAGTTGACGTCTATGTGGATATCGAAGATAGGCCACATGTTGAGGCCATCGTAGTTGCCGTGCATAAACTTAGCCCGGATGAGGTACTTGAGCCCGGCCACGAGGGACCGGAGCGTGTAGCAGTTCCGCACGCCGTCGGGGAAGCTGCGGACGTTGCCCCAGCTCTTTCCCGCCTTGTACTCCGGGGAGATGTTGCGGTTGGTGCCGGCATCGATGAAACCGGCGTCTGGGACATAGGGGAGCTTGGTCGTGTCGTCCAAGTAGCCCGTCTCCCGCGGGAGACCGCAATCTATGCTTATGAAACTTGCATATGAACACATCGCCAATGGTGGAGACTGATCAATGAAGCAAACAACAGAGGCCGATTGATGAAGCAATGTTTGCGCAGAGCAATACTTGCAAACTTATACATGATGTGCTCACCTAAGCTATCGACCTGGCCATGGACTTGAAGAATGCCGCCGGCGACTCTGAGAAGAAGCAGCAACAGATACCGGGCCGCCATGTCTCTTAGCTCTTGGCGGTGGTGCCTCAATCGCGCAGGTGCCATCGGCTACACACTAGGACACAATATTTGTATGTACGTCTAACAGCAGTTTTCAGTATATATAATTATATATAAACTTAAGTAGTATGTGCAGTGCAGCGCACCTACCCAGCAGGGGAAGATCACATGGGGCCGCGGTGGGTTGACCTGCATACAATGCAAGTCAGTCAACCTCCTTGCTGGGCTCACAGGGTGGGCTCGTGGCCAGGGACGCCTCCCACCCGGATCGAGTTTAATTGAAAGGAATCGTGGACTTTTGACTGTTTCTTGCGCGATTTTCGCGGTGGCCAGCTCGTTGCCTCGTGCCCATGCACGTTACAGCCTCAGAGTTTTTTAGCACTAGTGCTCTGGACATGCGGTGACTTTTGCACCGTTTCTGTTCCGTGGCTGGACAGAGTCATCGCCCACGAAGAGTCTACTGCTCCCCTCGTTTCCAAATATAGGCCTTTTTAAAGATTTTAATACAAACTACATAAATATATAAATATATTTTAATGTAGATTCGCTCATTTTGCTTGGCATGTGGTCCATATTAGAATGTCTAAAAAGGCTTATATTTAGGAACAGAGGAAATACTACGTAACATGTGTGCATGTGATCTTCTTTTTTTTTTAGACAAGGCAATGTAAACCTTATCATGATGTTTGCGGATCATTGCTTTATATATAAAGTGAAGCGAAAGTCTTTTTCGATATATAAAATCTAGAATGTTTTTGTTGGGCTCGGATGCACAGCACTAAAGTGGCAACTAGCAGGGAAACCACACGAGCCAGTGCGTGGGCTACAGGCATATATAGAAACAAACAAGCCCACGATCCTCCGGACTCGATGGGGTCACTAGCTAGCCATGGGCCACATGGCACGGCCGCGTGGCTGGTTGGTCTCATGCGTGTCGCTCGGTGCACATCGATCTTGGCACGGGAGCAACTAATGAGCGGGTACTCCAGGGACTTTTTAGGGAGCCCTCTCAAAAGTCACTTTGGGTGGTCTGGGAGTGTCTCACATGATGCACTTTTAGCCGCCGCCACGTGCTGCGCTCTGGGCACTTTCTTTGAATTTTTCCTGCGGTTTTTAGATGATTCTCCTTCCTTCCTCTTCTCGCGCGTTTTTTGGCTTCTAGGTTTTTCCTAGGTTTCGGACCCAAAAATATTCTCCAAAAAATGTGCGAAAAATGCATTTTTATTTTTTTTACCTTCCGTGAGAAGCACGGATTTACTTCTCGTGGAGGCACGGATTTGCTTTCACGGGAGGCACAGTTGTGCCTGTCGGAAAAGGGAAAGAACGCGTTCATTTTCCTTCCGTAAGAGGCACGAATTTACTTCTCGTGAAGACACGGATTTGCTTTCGCGAGAGGCACAATCATGCCTCTTGGAAAGGAATAAAACACTTTTTTTTTGTTTCGCGGGAGGCACGGATTTAATTCTCGTGAAGGCACAAATTTGCTTTCGTGAGAGGCACAGACGTGCGACGTGCCTCTTCCGAAAGGAAAAAAACGTGCTCCCGGTTCAGGTTTTTTTCGTCTGGTTTTTTCGTGAAAAAAAGTTTGTCGAACCTGTGGGATCTAGTTTTGAAAATCTTGATGCGAGGAATACAACAGTGAAAATGATTCAAGATTTGGACGCGTGATTAAAGAAATAAAACGTTTTGAATAAACGAATCTATGAAAACAAATGAAAACTTCCGGGTTGTGACAAATGACACGCGTGCAGTTTACCACTTGTTACAACATGGAGCGAAGTGATCTTTGCAAAGAGTATTTCTTAATTAGTGATTTCGATTTGGCGTTGCTTAGTGTGCCACGTTGGCCCGCTTCGCACACATCGTTCCTATGTGGAGCAGCAAACCGACAGCCCAAACCTTATCCCTCAAAATAAAAAGTGAAGTGTATCTCTGGACACCCCCTCAAAACAAAAATATCCACAAGGACACTACTGCAAATTCTATAAAAATGACACTTTCTTTTCTTTTTGGAAATAAACAATGACACTTTCAATATTGACGTGTGATAGTTCAAAGTGAACAGTGTTCGTCAAGTGGTCAGTGCAGCCTTGGTAGCACAGCGAGAAGTGGATGAGGCAGAGAGTGAGTAGAGACCGGCAGAGTCAGAGAAAGATCAAGACAACAGTGAGTACGGCAACAAGAACAACCCCAAGGACACGGCAAGGAAGAAAGTGGTGCAGTACAACCCCAAGGACGCGGCAAGGAAGAAAGTGGTGCAGCGCCCAGTGTACTTCATCAGCTCCCTAGTACTCCTACACTAAGACTATGTTTGGATGTTGATATTGGGCCTCGGAATTAGATATTGGCATTGGTCTGGCCTGAATGTCGTTGTTTGGATGGCTGTGGCATTCGGGATTGGAAACGAGCTCGAATATCGGCCCGACCGCGGCAAATTGTGCGCATGCCCTTCTCCAATTCGGACCCCCAGCGCTCGATATTGCCTTGCATTCGCTAGCAAGAGCCCCTCCCCGCCAAACATACCTCTTCGTTCCCGCTCGAGGAAAGGCAAGAGGCGCGAGCGACGGCGCGATTGAGGTACTCCAACAGCGGCGCAGGTGAGATCCCTCCCCCTCCTCCCTCCTCCCCCCTTGTCTTCCCCGTCCTTCTCTATCCCCGGCGAGGCTCCGTTTGTCCCCATCCTGCTCCCTCCTCGTGCCAATCCTCAACCCCCTCCCCCGTCTCACCAGCCATGGCGGCCAAGGTGCTCCCTCCCCGTGGCGCGGCGGCGGAGGCTGTCTTTTGCCTACCGTGGCAAGCGCCCCCCTCGCCCCCCCCCTTCTTGAACCCCTATCTCGACCGGCCCCATGGTATCTTCTCACCCCCTCATCTAGAACCCTAGAAATCTTCTCTGATCCCCAATTTCTCTGCGTCTTGCAGGTCACTTGGTGGGTGTATGGATCCTTCTCAGCAGCCCGATTCAAGGTATGTGATGTTCATAGGTGTGTGTGATGTTGATCTAAATCTGTCTAGATGTTTGTCTTCTCAAAGATTAGAAATTGTAGGTGTTTTAGATCTGTATTGCTGTTACAATCAATAATTATGTTTGTGGTGCATCTTTTATTCTGTTCTAGCAGGTCTTCATAGTTGCAACTTGCTGTGCTAATTTATTGTGTGATGTTCGCTTCATAAAATGCTCAGTTTTATTGATTGAAAAGCTGTATAAATGATTGATGGCTAATAACTAAATTATTGTGTAGTTCCATACTATCAGATCAAGTAGACATGATTTCATACATAACTGAAGAGAACAAAAGGAGAAAGAGGAAAAGGATAATCTTGACAGAACTTTACTTCGAATCGGTACTTCTTGGAATGGCATACCTTATTTCACAGAGAGCACCTCGTGGATTAGGTAGTTTTAGTGATGATGAGAACAAGCACACACTTAGGAAGTATTTGTTGAAAGATATGTATGATGGCTCAGAAGTGGCATGCTATGATCAGCTACGTTTAACAAAAATAAATTTCCATGATTTGTGCATCATGTTGCGTGAGAGGTGTGGTCTACTTGATAGTGTGTATGTGGCTGTGGAAGAAAAGGTTGCGATGTTCTTGTTAGTAGTGGGTCATGGTCTGAAAATGAGGTTGCTTCGAGGCACATACAAGCGGTCTTTGGGAACTATAAGTACTCACTTTTCCGAAGTGTTAAGAGCCATTCTATCTATGCATGGGGAGTTCATTAAGCTTCCAGATGCTAATGTTCAACCTCCCGATGATTACAAATGGAAGTGGTTTGGTGATGCACTAGGAGCATTAGATGGCTGTCATGTAGATGTTTCCGTTCCCGTACCTTCCCAAGGGAGGTACAGGAATAGAAAGCAAGCTGTCACTACCAACATGCTCGGTGTGGTGGACTGGAATATGAAATTTCTATATGTCTTACCTGGCTGGGAAGGTTCCGCTTCAGACTCTAGAGTCCTACGCGACTCCATGAGAACTAATCGCCAAGATGCATTTGTTGTACCTAATGGTATGGCTTTTTCTCTTGGCATCTTGTTCTCTTTTCACATGCTACAACCAACCTAACCGACTTGTCTAACGATAGGGAGATATTACTTGGCTGATGCTGGTTACACGAATGGACCTGGATTTCTAGCTCCATTCAGATCCACTCGGTATCACTTGAAAGAGTGGGCATCAAGTCAGCAACGACCCCAAAATGCCAAAGAGCTATATAACTTGCGTCACTCTCGTGCTAGAAATGTAGTAGAGAGAACTTTTGGGTTGTGGAAGAAGAAGTGGGCTATTCTTCGCACTCAAAGTTTCTTTGACATAAAGGACCAGGTAACATGTGTCCATTTGGTTTTCAATAAGAGGCATAACGGAGGGAAAAATATTTACTTGAAGAAAACATTCTTGCAGATTCGAATCATTAATGCTTGTTGTGTGTTACACAACTTTGCGAGGGATAGACAACATATGATGGACGACTTATTGCTGCAGGAAGTGGATAATGAAATAGCTTCTCAGCCAATTGAGGTTGATGATGCAAACTCAATTAGAAGTGTTCAAGTCACTAATGCATGGACCAACTTCAGGAACCAACTATCTAATGACATGTTTGCTGAATATGTAGTGGCACATGCAAATTTACAGCAGTAGCGGGGCATGTGGATTAGCAAGATGTGTATTTTGCTTTTGGGCTAGCAAGATGATGTCTTTTCTTTTGTGCTAGCTAGATGATGGATTAGCAAGATGATGTCTGTTCTTTTGTGCTAGCTAGATGATGGATTAGCAAGATAATGTCTTTTCTTTTGTGCTAGTTAGATGATGTTATGTTCTCTTTTGTGCATAGCTATTGGATGGTGACTTTTGGATATTTTGTACATCATCATCATGAGAAAGCAATTAATATATGTTCTCTTTTGTTTGTCAATTGTTATTCAAACTTTTTACTTGTAGCACCATGGTTGAAGAGAAAAAGAAGTATAGTAGAGATTACTTGACATGGAATGATGAGATGGACAAGGTTTTGTTGGATGTCTTTGTTGAACATCACAATAGAGGTGATCAGGCCCAAAATGGATGGAAGCCACATGTCTACAATGCTGCTATAAAGGCAATACATGATAAGTGTGGACTAAAGGTCACAAAGGATAAAATATGTTCAAGGATGAAGACTTTTGACAAGCATTATGCTACGATTAGCAAGATTCTTTCTCAGAGTGGATTTGGTTGGGATTGGGTCAATAACAAGCTACTCATGGATAGTGATGATGTGTGGAACAAATATGTCGAGGTAAAACATGATGTTTAATTAATTTACTCTATGTCATATATATACATGCAGGCTAATGCTTTACTTTGTATGTGTGTCCAGGCTAATGTGAAGGCAGCTTGCTACAAGAACAAAGAAGTGAAGAATTGGGAGGCAATCTGCACAATATACTCCAAAGATCATGCAACCGGTGAAGGTGCAATGACAGGTGCTGAAAGTGAAGCACAACCAGCAGAACTAGACGTAGTAGATGTCGAAGCCTCTCCAGAATTGCCACAAAAAAGGCAGCAAACAGGCGATGCTATCTTGTACATGCTTGGAGACATGAAGGGTTCTTTCCAAGATGCTTTGAAGTCACTTGAGCCACTAGAACAGCCCAAGGTTACTCCTCCTCTTGAAATCATTGCCGCGCTTGAAAAGATCCCAGACTTGGCTTGTTCAGACATGTTTCGAGCATATGGTAAACTCATCCTTAGTGAACGCTTATTCCAAGCGCTTATGGAGTTGCCCATAGAGTTTAGGAAGGAATGGTTGTTGATGCTCAATGAGAAGAACAACGTTTGACTAGTTTGAAGTTACTATGTTATTGTAATGATGAAAAACACATATACTATGTTCTTCATTTCATCGCACTTGAATTTCCTATGTTATTGTATGAGACTTGAATTTCGTATGTTATGTCTTGTTGTCAGCTAAATGCTGCTGAACTATAAGTGTTGCTGTTCTTGTTGTATTACTGCTGTTGTACAAATGTTGTTGTTGCTGCTGTGTAAGTGATGCTGTTGCTGTTGTATAAGTGCTGCTGCTGCTGTTGTATAAGTGCTGCTGCTGCTGTATAAGTGCTGCTGCTGTTCTATATGTGCTGCTGCTACTGCTGTATAAGTGCTGCTGCTGATGTATAAGTGCTGCTGCTGATGTATAAGTGCTGTTGCTGCTGTATATGTGCTGCTATCAAATAAGTGTTGTTTTTGGGTAAGTGCATCTTGTTTATAATTGTAGATTGTATTCTTTGTATATAGTCATTCAAAAAATAAATGCAGATTGCATATATTTTAGTTTCAAACATTACATGGAAGTTTAATTTTCATCATATGACAAATGAGCAATTCCAATGTAGAGGATGACCATCCAAACAAGCTTCAGAATTGAGGCTCTCATCCAAATTCCAAGTGACAATTCTGTGCACATCCAAACAAGAGAATTCGGGTTCAATGTCAATATCAAAGTCAAGCAGATTTGATATTGGGGCCAATTCAATTCCATGGCCCTCAATATCAACATCCAAACAGAGTATAAGGGATATCCATAATGTGATTTCCACATTCAGTGATGTCGGTGAAATTCACTGAATTTCAATAAATTTTAGTCCACACCAAACTAATTACCTTTCGCCTGAAACAACCTTGTCATTTCAGTTGTACATAGGAATTTAAAAATATTTACAAGTTTTTCAAATGTTGGTAGAATTTCAAGTGAACATTTTAGTCAAGGTCATTTGACCAAGATGCAAATCAAAACCCCTGAATTTCAATGATTTTCGGTAGTGGCTGAAATATTTATGAAACTGCAATTCAAGACCATCCGCACCGAAGCAAAACAGCGTGGCATGGTAATGGCACAGGTTTTCAACAGGTGAACAATAGCTACTGTCGAGGTTTTCATTTTAAGTTTCAGAAAGAAAAAAAATCAGTATCAACCGAAATCATCGAAATTCAGTGAATTCAGCGATTTTGATTTGCATTTCGGCCAAAAGGCAGAATACTCACCTGGATTCAATTAAATATTTGAAATTTTTGCAATATTATTTTGAAAAATATTTAATTCATGTGTACTACTACTACTAAAATTGTTGAAATATTTTGGTCAAAAGGCAAATATTTCAGTGACTGCTGGAATTAATGAAATTTCATGAAATCTCAGTGAAGCCAACCATGAAATCTCAGTACACCACTACTACTGCTACTAGCAAATTTGTTCCACTATATCCCACCATTCGACGATGATGAACTAGACTAAGTAAAGTCCAAAGCAAACCTTGAATTCATATGGCTCATCGGAAATCGGAATTGAACCCCCACCTCATAATTCCTAAAAATCACCACCTTGAATTCTCTGATCCCGGCGATTACTTACCTTTATGCTCATTTTCGGAGTGAAAGGCACCCGGTCTGAACCCCTTGTAGTATATCAAGATGGACTCTCTGAAGTTTCATGAACTCTCTAAATTCTCTTTGCACACCATGTACTATCTCAGAGATGGACTATTTTTCACTCTTGAATCTCATCTTATGGTATCTTCTGGGTCTCAAGTCCATCAAGTAGTAAAAAAATAGAGAAGAGGGAACCGAAAAGAAAAAAATACGAATGGAGCATGTTTAAGAACTATACTGCTTTCTGATCCTTACACCTGTGCCTGAATTCGAGGATTCACTGTGATGATGCGGTTTCACTTAATGAAATGAAACCAGGAGGCACGCCGTTTTTCTCTAGAAAAAAAACAAATACGAACAGAGCTACAAGACACTAAATTCTCATGGAAAGAATGAACAAAGCCCAGCATATAAACACAGTTTCAGGGCAAAAGAACAATATGCAATGTAACAAAGCAACCCGTTCATACATTGTATTTCACAGCACAAATTTCTAGGCAAATATTAACAATTCGGTCAAGATGCACAACACCACCTACAGGGACACTCCTCAGCCTTAGTGCCTGGGATGACCATGAAAACATACCAATGTGGCGCAGCATATCTGTAAGAATAGTAGACTGGATATGAAAAATGTAGAGCTATACTCCCAGCTGAATTACAATGACTAATATTAAACTAAACCATCTCAGTTGAAGTTTCATTGAGTTAACATCAAACAGGTCTCATAACTAGAAAAGGTCAATTCAGATTACGCTGAAACTATTTCCAAAAAATAGACCAGATACATCTCCATTCCAATGTTGAAACTCATACTGCCAAACAGAGAACATGTACCAATCAACTGCTGCAATTCCATTTCAATGCTCCAAATTAAGCAACTTCTGATCAAAGTTGCAGGTACTGCCTTGACCTAAAATTCAAAGCACTAGATTAGTTTCCTTCCAGAGCAGACATGATGATTCGTTTATAGTGTATGCATAAAAATGTGGAAACTACTATGCATTGTTACATGTATAACCTGTAAAATCCATGCCACCACAAACTATAACAGCCATTGGTCATCTTGAAGTCAATACTCACAAATGGACAAGCGTTCTTGATAATTTGATCATGATTCATGCATTCCAAGGAATTCCAATACTCAGAGCATTATGTAAATTTGTTCGATTAAAGAACAATGATGGAATTTAAGTTTGTCATTTCAATTGAGATAACTGAAGAAAATATACTGAAGTTAAGCATACAGATCATGGATGCAAACTATGACCTGATACTAAGCCTTAATGCGTTTTTGAAAACCAACTGAACTGCGATGCATTTATCTACAGACAACTCAGCTGCTAACACAGTGTACATGCCATAAAGCGAACAAATGACAAGAAATAGTAAACAAGCGAGAAAAATCAGTTATTTGTATCGTGGAACTATTTCAAGAAGTAATCAAGTTTTTCTTAGCACACTTGTGCTACTAAAGCTGACTCGTGATATTTTTGCAATATCTGAGAAACAATAATCATCATTAAAATAAACAACTGAGGAGTTCCTTCTTAAACTTTCGATCAATATATCAACAGCCCATGAGCCTACACTAGTAGAAAACAGGGCTTTGGTTCGGCCAGAAAAGAGCATTAATCCCGGTTGCATTACGAACTGGGACTAATGTGAGCATTAGTCCCGGTTCGAGCAGCTAGGGCACCGTATAGGCATTAGTCCTTGTTCAAATGGGACCTTTATGTTGGAAATATGCCCTAGAGGCAATAATAAAATGATTATTATTGTATTTCCTTGTTCATGATAATTGTCTATTGTTCATGCTATAATTGTATTAACCGGAAACCGTAATACATGTGTGAATACATAGACCACAACATGTCCCTAGTAAGCCTCTAGTTGACTAGCTCGTTGATCAATAGATGGTCATGGTTTCCTGACCATGGACATTGGATGTCATTGATAACGGGATCACATCATTAGGAGAATGATGTGATGGACAAGACCCTATCCTAAGCCTAGTACAAGATCGTATAGTTCGTCTGCTAAAGCTTTTCTAATGTCAAGTATCATTTCCTTAGACCATGAGATTGTGCAACTCCCGGATACCGTAGGAATGCTTTGGGTGTACCAAACGCCACAACGTAACTGTGTGGCTATAAAGGTGCACTACGGGTATCTCCGAAAATGTCTGTTGGGTTGGCATGAATTGAGACTGGGATTTGTCACTCTGTGTAAATGGAGAGGTATCACTGGGCCCACTCGGTGGGACATCATCATAATGTGCACAATGTGACCAAGGAGTTGATCACGGGATGATGCCTTACGGAACGAGTAAAGAGACTTGCCGGTAACGAGATTGAACAAGGTATCGGGATACCGACGATCGAATCTCGGGCAAGTACTATACCGGTAGACAAAGGGAATTGTATACGGGATTGATTGAATCCTCGACATCGTGGTTCATCCGATGAGATCATCGTGGAGCATGTGGGAGCCAACATGGGTGTCCAGATCCCACTGTTGGTTATTGGCCTGAGAGTTGTCTCTGTCATGTCTACGTGTCTCCCGAACCCGTAGGGTCTACACACTTAAGGTTCGGTGACGCTAGAGTTTTTGAGATATTAGTATGCGGTTAACTGAAAGTTGTTCGGAGTCCCGGATGAGATCCCGGACATCACGAGGAGTTCTGGAATGGTCTAGAGGTATATATATATAGGAAGTCTAGTTTTGGCTGATGAAGCTACGTACCTAGGGTAGGGGCACGGACCCGTCCAAAGAGCCCTACCCAAGGACATCCCTAGAAGAAATCACCTATCAATCGACTTGAAGGTACCCCACTCGACAGGTTCAAGACACTCGACCAAGAAGCTACCACTCGACCATGAAGCTAATCACTCGACTGCCAGGAGACCTACAGTCACTCCGTAGGCAAACGGTCAGCTGTTAAGTAGTCTGCATGGTCATTATAGCACTTTATTAGAGGCGTTACCAGTAACGCCCAATCTTAAATGTACCTTAAACCCTGCATTACTGAGGGCAGGAGGGGGCCGGCGAACTCTATATAAGCCACCCCCCTCCTCAGTATGAAGGGTTCGCACCCCTGTAATCCATACACGCATAATCCAGTCGACCGCCTCCGGGCTCCGAGACGTAGGGCTATTACTTCCTCCGAGAAGGGCCTGAACTCGTAAACCTCGCGTGTAACAACTTCCCAATAGCTAGGATCTAGCCTCTCCATACTCACACCCCTACATCACTGTCAGAGTCGGAACCACGACAGTTGGCGCCCACCGTGGGGCAGGAATCTTAGCACTTAGTTGGAGAAGTTGCGATCTTTTCCGATCCCTTTGATCATGGTTTCTTGCGGAGTTTTGGTGGAGGGCCGCGAGATCCGTCTCGGCGCGCTCACCTTCATCGCCGATGACTCCGCCTGGCTTCAGGAGGCACCACTCGACATCGACGCGCTCCCCGTCCGCGGCGCGACGCACTTCCGCGCATGCATTCATGGCGTCCTCCTGCGGCAGCCGTCGACCCAGTATCGGTCGACCCCTGCGCCGTCTCCCCGCCCTGTCTCCCACCAGCGCAAGCGCTCCGGTCGGTCGAGACTTCAGCGGTGGGTGAGGCACGCCGTGGCCCGCCAGTCGGCAGCCCCACAAGTTGCGGCAATCGAGCCCGTCGAGTCCCTCTATGGCCTGTTCGACCTGTCGACTGGCTCCGTGGGGACCGCATCCGAGTGCGAAAGCAGCAACCCAGCGGCTGAGGTTCTGGCGATCGATGGGACACACAGTCCCCTCGGTTTCCCTCGCGCTGACGGAGCTACGGGCGGAGGCGACCCGTCGCGTCCCCACGATGAGTATCTGCCCGAACCTCTCACATCGTTACAGCGAGAGGAGCTTCGCCGCCGGAACATGGACGCACTTCACACTCCTATTGTCGGAGAAACCCCCGAGGCCCGGGCCTTGGAGGACGTGCGCCTTGCTAACCTGGCCGAGCGCACTCGACTGGAGAATCTCCAGCGAATACTCGACGAGCAAGCGCGTCAGCGGGCTCCCGAGTCCAGTCGACGTCCGCTAGCTCCCGAGTCCAGTCGGCGCCGGCTCTTCTCACCGCCTCAGGTATATCGAACCCCAGTTCAGAATTTGGCCGCTGCAGCCCGTATAGCAGAATCAATTCAGCCATCCCAGTCAGAGGCAGGCAGGGGCTTGTTGCAGATCAGAGCATTGCTCCGGGCGGCAGGAAACCAGAATTCCGCCGTTTCTCAGTCGCGGGATAGGATCCACAGTCGATCCGTTGCAGCAGACACAGTCCAGTCAGCCCACAGCCCGAGATCACCCCCGAGGCGTGAGGGACGTGATGACCGGCATGATCAGTACAGGAGGAATGAGCAGTATGATCATCGATTCGGTCGAGATGATCGACGTTGAGTGCCAACCCCTCCCCCGAGGAGCGGGTCATATGCGCCTCGACGGCAAGATGACAGACGCCCTCACAGTGTTGGGCAGAGGATTCCAGTCGACCCCAGAGACCCAGGCTTTGATGCGAGGTCTATCCTCGTTCAAGGTTTGGTCGACAGGAACAGGGCTCATCGAGAGGGCCACAACAGAGATGCGCCTGCCAGCAGCAGCAGAGTACGTGTTTCAGGGCCAGAGTGCTTCAGTCGAGCCATCAGGGCCGCAGTGATTCCTCCCAATTTCAGGCTGGCAACTGGAGTCAGCAAGTTCACCGGCGAGTCCAAGCCTGACACTTGGCTCAAAGATTACCGAGTGGCTGTACAGATTGGCGGTGGCAATGATGAAGTGGCCATGAAGCATTTGCCTCTTATGTTGGAGGGCTCAGCCAGAGCGTGGTTGAATCAGTTGGCACCTAGCAGCATTTACACCTGGGAGGACCTCTCCCGAGTGTTTGTCACGACCTTTGAAGGAACATGCAAACAACCTGCAGACCTCACAGAGTTACGGTCTTGCGTGCAGAAGCCGAATGAAACACTAAGGGATTACATCCAGAGGTGGATCACGCTGCACCACACAGTTGAGAACGTGCCAGACCATCAAGCAGTTTGCGCTTTCAAAGAGGGCGTTAAATACAGAGAGTTGAATCTGAAGTTCGGTCAAACTGGAGAGATGTCTCTGAATCGGATGATGGAGATCGCCACCAAGTACGCTAATGGTGAAGACGAAGACCGACTCCGAAGCGGCAAGCTCAAAGCAGTCGCCCAAGAAACTGGAGGAAACTCCACTCGGAAGCAGAAGCGGAAGGCCGAGCCAGCTGCTCCCGGGGAGGCCCTGGCCGTTGCCCAGGGAAACTTCAAGGGGAAACCCAAGGGCACCTGGAAGCCCAAGAAGGTCAAAGATCAAGACGGGAATGATGTTTTGGACTTACCGTGTCACATCCACACCAAGAAAGACGAAGAGGGTAATTTTATTTACCCAAAGCATACCACTCGATAGTGTCGGCTCCTGATCCAGCAGTTCCAGGGCAAGCAGCCCAAAGATAAGGAAAAAGAGCCAGACAGGATTGAAGACAAAGAAGACAGTGACGATGGATACCCCCAGATCAATTCCACCCTGATGATTTTTGCTGATGTTGAGAGCAAGAGTCGACTGAAAGTCATTAACCGTGAGGTGAACATGGTTGCCCCGGCAACACCCAATTACCTGAAGTGGTCGCAGACTGCCATCACATTCGACCAGTCAGATCACCCGACGCACATTGCCACCCCTGGGAGGCAAGCTTTGGTGGTCGACCCAGTTGTCGAAGGCACTCGACTGACCAAAGTATTGATGGACGGCGGCAGTGGCCTGAACATACTGTACTCTGAGACTTCGAAGGGGATGGGCATTCCGATGTCCAGACTTAGTACCAGCAACATGAGCTTCCATGGAGTCATTCCTGGGAAGAAAGCCGAGTCGCTCGGCCAGATTGCTCTTGATGTAGTTTTCGGTGATTCAAAGAATTACCGCAAGGAAAGGTTGACATTCGAAGTTGTGGACTTCCAGAGTGCCTATCATGCCATTTTGGGTAGGACGGCTTACGCACGCTTCATGGCTCGACCATGTTACGTGTATCTCAAACTAAAGATGCCTGGCCCCAAAGGTGTGATCACTGTTACTGGCAGCCGAAAGAAAGCAGAAGAATGCTTTCAGAAAGGCTCAAAGATCGCTGACGCTCAGATGGCAGTAGTCGAGCTGAAAGAGTACCAAAAGACTGCCGATCCGAGTGAATTGCTGCGAGCCAAGAAGCCCGCCTCAGAATCAGCTTTTCAGTCGGCTGGCGAAACAAAGACAGTCCACATTCACCCGACCGACCCCGACGCTGCTCCGACTCACATCTCGATGACGCTCGACTCCAAATAGGAAGAAGCACTCATCCAGCTCCTCCTTGAGAACTGGGATATCTTCGCATGGAAACCCTCTGACATGCCTGGAGTTCCCAAAGAGCTGGCTGAGCACCGTCTACGAGTCGACCCAAAATTCAAGCCTGTGAAGGAACATCTTCGACGGTCCGCCATCCAGAAGAAGCAAGCCATTGGCGAGGAAGTGGCTCGGCTCTTAGCAGCAGAGTTCATCCGAGAGATTTACCACTCTGAGTGGCTCGCCAATGTCGTCATGGTCCCCAAAAAGGACAAGTCGCTCCGCATGTGCATTGACTTCAAGCATATCAATCGGGCCTGCCCGAAAGATCATTTTCCCCTCCCTCGCATCGACCAAATAGTCGACTCGACTGCAGGGTGCGAGAGACTGTCTTTCCTAGACGCCTATTCCGGGTACCATCAGATCCGTCTGTATGGGCCCGACGAGATCAAAATAGCTTTCATCACTCCATTCGGGTGCTTCTGTTACGTCACCATGCCGTTCGGCCTCAAGAACGCCGGAGCCACGTTCATGAGAATGATTCAGAAGTGTTTACTCACTCAAATCAGTCGGAATGTGGAGGCATACATGGACGATATCGTGGTCAAGTCCCAAAAAGGTTCCGACCTGCGGGCTGACCTTGCTGAAACCTTTGCCAATCTCAGGAGGTATGATATCAAGCTCAATCCATCAAAGTGCACATTCGGAGTTCCAGGTGGAATGTTACTTGGTTTTCTCGTTTCCGAACGAGGGATCGATGCCAATCCTGAGAAAATTGGCACCATACTCCAGATGAAGCGTCCTGTACGCGTGCACGATGTCCAAAAGCTTACAGGCTGCTTGGCCGCTTTAAGTCGATTCATTTCTCGTCTCGGTGAAAAGGCGTTGCCTCTTTACCGACTGATGAAGAAGTCTGACAAATTCGAGTGGACTCCAGAAGCTGATGCAGCGTTTGCAGATCTCAAAGCTCTGCTCTCCACCCAGCCGGTGCTTGCTGCCCCAATCAGCAAAGAACCTTTGCTGCTTTACATTGCAGCCACAGGACAAGTTGTCAGCACAGTACTTACGGTCGAGCAGGAAGAGGAAGGAAAGGCCTTCAGAGTTCAGCGCCCAGTCTATTACGTGTCTGAAGTTTTGACCCCTTCAAAACAAAGATACCCCCATTACCAGAAGCTTGTATATGGGATTTACATGACCACAAAGAAGGTTGCACATTACTTCTCTGACCACTCCATTACAGTCATCAGCGACGCCCCACTGTCAGAGATTCTGCACAACAGAGATGCAACTGGTCGAATGGCCAAGTGGGCGATTGAACTCCTTCCCTTAGATATCAAGTTCGAGGCAAAGAAGGCTATCAAGTCCCAAGCAATCGTAGATTTCATCGCCGAGTGGATTGAACAGCAACTTCCGACTCAACTTCACTCGGAGCACTGGACCATGTTCTTCGATGGATCTAAGATGCTTAATGGTTCCGGCGCGGGAGTAGTCTTGGTCTCCCCCCGAGGAGATAAGCTCAGATATGTTCTCCAGATTCACTTTGATTCCTCCAATAATGAAGCAGAGTATGAAGCACTTTTGTATGGGTTGCGCATGGCCATTTCAGTCGGCGTCCGTCGCCTCATGGTCTATGGCGATTCGGATTTAGTGGTTAATCAAGTGATGAAGGAGTGGGACGTCAGAAGTCCGGCTTTGACCGGTTACTGCAACGCAGTAAGAAAGCTATAAAAGAAATTTGAGGGGTTGGAGCTTCATCACATTCCCCGACTGAAAAATCAGGCAGCTGATGATCTGGCAAAGATAGGCTCCAAGAGGGAAGCCATTCCCAGCAACGTGTTCCTGGAACACATCCACTCACCGTCAGTCCAAGAAGATCCCTTCACAGAAGAAACCCCGCAGCCGAAAAGTGCCACAGATCCGACTGGAGTCGAAGTTCCTGCCGTGGTCGACCTAATCATGGAAGTCTTGGCGATCACTCCCGACTGGACGGTACCGTACATCGCGTATATCCTAAGAAAAGAACTCCCGGAGGACGAAGAAGAGGCTCGACAGATCGTCCGTCGATCCAAGGCCTTCACAGTCATAAAAGGACAGTTGTACAGAGAAAGCGCGACTGGAATCGGTCAGAAGTGCATAACACCGGAAGAAGGTCAGATGATCCTTGACGAGATCCACTCGGGGACCTGTGGTCACCACGCGTCCTCTCGGACCATTGTGGCCAAAGCATACCGAGCGGGATTTTACTGGCCAAGAGCAAATGAGATGGCAAAGGAGATAGTCGACAAGTGTGAGGGGTGTCAGTTCTACTCCAACATGTCACGCAAGCCCGCATCAGCCCTGAAGACCATTCCACTCGTCTGGCCCTTCGCTGTCTGGGGACTGGACATGGTCGGTCCTCTGAGAACAGGCAGGAGCGGTTTCACCCATGTGCTTGTGGAAGTCGACAAGTTTACCAAATGGATTGAAGCTAAACCCATCAAGAACCTCGATGCTCGCACTGCTATTAGTTTCGTCAGAGGACTAACATTCAGATATGGAGTCCCTCACAGCATCATCACTGACAATGGGTCAAACTTCGATTCAGACCAGTTCAGAGCCTTTTGCGCCTCTCAAGGCACTCGAGTCGACTATGCATCAGTCGCCCATCCCCAGTCGAATGGACAAGCTGAAAGAGCAAATGGTCTGATCCTCAAAAGACTAAAACCTCGACTAATGCGTGATCTCAAGCACGCGGCAGGTGCCTGGGTCGACGAGCTTCCGTCAGTTCTGTGGGGATTAAGGACCACCCCTAACCGGTCGACTGGAAGAACCCCATTCTTTCTTGTTTATGGAGCCGAAGCCGTTCTGCCAAGTGATCTCCTTCACAACGCTCCCCGAGTCGAGCTTTACACCGAAGATGAAGCAGAACAGGCTCGGCAAGATGCAGTAGACCTCCTGGAAGAAGAAAGAGAGATGGCCATGATCAGATCGACCATTTATCAGCAAGACTTGCGTCGATTCCATGCCCGGCATGTGAAGAGTCGAGCCTTCCAAGAAGGAGATTTGGTCCTCCGAGTGGATCAACAGAAACCACACAAGCTTGCTCCTACTTGGGAAGGCCCCTTCATCATCACCAGAGTCCTCCACAACAGAGCGTATCACCTCTACAATGTTGATCGCCAGATCGATGAGCCGCGAGCTTGGAACGCGGAGCTGCTCCGCCACTTTTACACTTAAGTTCCTTCCTATAAAGATGTAATAAGAGAAACTTCCGCAGTTCATTTTTATCAAAGTCAAGAGTGTTCCAATGATTGCTGTCACTTTTGTTTACATACGAAAACCCCCAGTGGGTGACTTAGCCGCGAATCCGTTTCGCCTAAGTTCAAAAAAAATCCTACCGAGTGGAGAGCAAACCTCCCACTCGGGGGCTTAGCTGCAGTCCAGCACTCGCCTAAGTTCTCCTACGAAGAGACTTAGCTGCAGTCAGCACTCGCCTAAGTTTGAAAAATCCTACCGAGTGGAGAGCAAAACTCCCACTCGGGGGCTTAGCTGCAGTCTAGCACTCGCCTAAGTTCTCCTACGAAGAGACTTAGCTGCAGTTAGCACTCGCCTAAGTTTGAAAAATCCTACCGAGTGGAGAGCAAACCTCCCACTCGGGGGCTTAGCTGCAGTCCAGCACTCGCCTAAGTTCTCCTACAAAGAGACTTAGCTGCAGTCAGCACTCGCCTAAGTTTGAAAAATCCTACCGAGTGGAGAGCAAAACTCCCACTCGGGGGCTTAGCTGCAGTCTAGCACTCGCCTAAGTTCTCCTACGAAGAGACTTAGCTGCAGTTAGCACTCGCCTAAGTTTGAAAAATCCTACCGAGTGGAGAGCAAACCTCCCACTCGGGGGCTTAGCTGCAGTCCAGCACTCGCCTAAGTTCTCCTACGAAGAGACTTAGCTGCAGTCAGCACTCTCCTAAGTTTGAAAAATCCTACTGAGTGGAGAGCAAACCTCCCACTCGGGGGCTTAGCTGCAGTCCAGCACTCGCCTAAGTTCTCCTACGAAGAGACTTAGCTGCAGTCAGCACTCGCCTAAGTTTGAAAAATCCTACCGAGTGGAGAGAAAACCTCCCACTCGGGGGCTTAGCTGCAGTCCAGCACTCGCCTAAGTTCTCCTACGAAGAGACTTAGCTGTAGTCAGCACTCGCCTAAGTTTGAAAAATCCTACCGAGTGGAGAGCCAACCTCCCACTCGGGGGCTTAGCTGCAGTCCAGCACTCGCCTAAGTTCTCCTACGAAGAGACTTAGCTGCAGTCAGCACTCGCCTAAGTTTGAAAAATCCTACCAAGTGGAGAGCAAACCTCCCACTCGGGGGCTTAGCTGCAGTCCAGCACTCGCCTAAGTTCTCCTACGAAGAGACTTAGCTGCAGTCAGCACTCGCCTAAGTTTGAAAAATCCTACCGAGTGGAGAGCAAACCTCCCACTCGGGGGGCTTAGCTGCAGTCCAGCACTCGCCTAAGTTCTCCTACGAAGAGACTTAGCTGCAGTCAGCACTCGCCTAAGTTTGAAATCCTACCGAGCGAGAGCAAACCTCCCGCTCGAAGGCTTAGCTGCAGCCCAGTGCTCGCTTAAGTATGAAACACATCTCATTTCCCAAGGACGACGAGGGGCAGGTCGACTGCCACCTTCTCCTGGAGAGCTTCGCCACAAATACAATGTGCGCTCCGTCCCACCCCACAGCAACAGGGTGTGGGTCGACCGCCACCTCCTCCTGGAGAGCTTCGCCACAAATACAATGTGCGCTCCGTCCCACTTTGCAGTAACAGGGTGTAGATCGACTACTACCTTCTCCTTCGGAGCTGCACCACAGACACAAAGTTATTTCGAGTGAAGACCAAATTCCACTCGACGGGTCATCCACAAAGAGATTCAACGACAAATCAAGTTCAAATAAAGCCTAAAAGGTCCCAGAGACCTCTGATCAAAGTACTCCAGCCCCCGGCTCGGCAGAGTTTAACTGTTACACTTCCACTTAGCATTCCGAGGCAAATTTAAGGCAGAGTTTAACGGATTACAAAATACACTCGGCATTCCGAGGCAAGTTTTTTCATTCCTCGGGAGGAGGAGGACTGGCAGGGGCGACAAACTCATCCAAGTCGATCCCGTCTGCGATACGAGTAGCAGCAGCAATAAATGTCTCCATGAAGTCCTGGAAGTTGTGCTTCCTCGTGTTGGCGACTTGGATGGCGGCCAGCTTCTCCTCCCGCACCTCCTTGCAATGGACGCGGACCAGAGACAGAGCCACGTCAGCGCCACACCGAGCTGAAGACTTCTTCCACTCCTGCACTCGGTCAGGGATTCCGTTGAGTCGAGTCATCAGAGACTCGAGATCATTCTGGAGCGTAGACTCTGGCCAAAGCGTCGGGTCGATCCGCGTCATGGCAACCTTCAGTCGAGCCAAGTAATCCACGACGCCGTCAACACGAGATTCCAGTCGGAGCAGGTTCATGGCAGCTTCATCTTTCACCGAAGAGTTGATTGGATCCAAACCTGTTTCGATCCGCCCAGTCTCCTCTTCAAAGTTCTGGCAAAGTTCTGCATACACGACCCAAGGATAAGTCAAATTTCGTAAAACTGAGTCGACACAAAAAAACAGTCGGAACTGAATGTGCACCTTCAAGCTTGATGTACAACTTCTTGGCAAAACTCCTCAAGTAGCCCTCCAGGTCGTCCCTCCTACGAGCGATGCCTTCCATCTTCTCGCCCAAGAGGAGGTTCTCCTTCTTCCAATTTGCAGTCAACCTATTGGCTTCATTCAAAGCGGTCTACAACCTGGTATTCTCTTTTTCTAATTGATCGACCGAAGCCAGCTTCTGTGTGGCCAGAGCAGTCTTGTCATCAGCCTCCTTACGGGCAGCAGCCAAGTCCTGATCCTTCTTCGCCAGAGCTTCTTTCAGTTTTTCTGCAAAAAAATGATGATTGGGTCGGAGAAAGCGAAAAGATACTCAAGCCTAAAAACTAACCAGTCGACAAAGGCGTCTTACCTGCGGCGCCGTCTCTGACCTTCTGCAGCTCTGTCCTGGCCAGCTCCAGATCAAGGTTCATTTGAATTTGCTGCTTCTCCAAGTCAGCCAAGCGGGTTCAAAGATCACTAGATCTCTGAAGTCAAAGGGGAGGAGTTACAATTTCAGTAAAAAAAGCAACAAAGGCAATAAATACTAAGACTACGGTCGACTGCCAGCAGTCCACCATAGTCTCGGGGACTACACGCAGTGGGTGCACTTAGCGTGCCCCCACCGGTTCCTATCCCACCCGACCGACCCCTGAAGTCGAGTCCAAGACAAGTTGCTTCCGAGCAGCTAAGAGACAATAATGGAGTTTCTAAGACTACAGCCGAAGCGAAACATTCGACAGTAGCCTCGGGGACTACACCCAGTGGGTGCACTCAGCGTGCCCCCACAGTAAAAAAAGAGAAAGACGTCGACTGCCCGCAGTCGACAGGATACCGTTCCATTCGACATGACCCGATCAGACAGAGCGAAGAAACTCAACTACAACGACTCAATTTAAAGACTACAGTCGACTGCCAGCAGTCCACCGTAGTCTCGGGGACTACACCCAGTGGGTGCACTTAGCGTGCCCCCACTCGTCCAAGAATTGGCAAACACACCCACTGGGTGTACAAACTTAAAGATCTTCGGAAAAGAGATTCTTCAAAGGACATATCGAAACAGACCAAGTGTTGAAGTCGACTGACCTGGACATTGCTCTGAAGAGCCGAGCTTGCGTCATAAGCCGCCTGGCAAGCCTCCCGAGCCACTTTCACCTGTTCCATCATGATTCCAGCCTGGCGTACAGCCTCCTTCGCAGCAGCCGCTTGGTCCTCAGGGACGGGGTACGCAGCAAAAAGCGAAGACGGATCCGCAGTCGACGCTGAAGGCCGCACACTCATCAGAGGAACAGCGAAAGTCACGGAAGCCCGAGCGGGTTCGCCATCATCCCGAACTACGGCCTCAGGCGCCGGAGTGGATTGCGGAGTCTTGCCAGCCAACGCCTTCTTCTTCCTCTTCACCCTCAGTGGTTCGTTGTCGTCGTCGTCCGGGAGGTCAATAACATGAGGAGGAGCTGCAAGGAAAACATTCAATCAACCAGAGTCGCAATAAAGTTTCAGTCGACTCAAAAGCAGGACGTCAGTGATCGTACCAGGGTTGGAGGTGACAGCGTCCTCCATCTCTTGGTCGTCGTTCCTGGCGGAGACCTCAGAAGTTGCACCACTGCAAATGTCGAAAGTTAGTCAGTTGGCCCAGTGAATCGACCAAGGATCCGTCCACAGTGGACAAAGGAAAGCAAGTGTTATTGTTACCCGGAAATGGTGGGAACAGCTATCTTCATCTTGGGCAAGGCCTTGGGCGGCTTGGATGGCGTCGCTCGTGGGTGCTTGGGAGCCTTCCCGGTCGGCGGAGGAGAAGAAGTCCGAGGGCTATGTACCTAGGGTAGGGGCACGGACCCGTCCAAAGAGCCCTACCCAAGGACATCCCTAGAAGAAATCACCTATCAATTGACTTGAAGGTACCCCACTCGACAGGTTCAAGACACTCGACCAAGAAGCTACCACTCGACCATGAAGCTAATCACTCGACTGCCAGGAGACCTACAGTCACTCCGTAGGCAAACGGTCAGCTGTTAAGTAGTCTGCATGGTCATTATAGCACTTTATTATAGGCGTTACCAGTAACGCCCAATCTTAAATGTACCTTAAACCCTGCATTACTGAGGGCAGGAGGGGGCCGGCGAACTCTATATAAGCCACCCCCCTCCTCAGTATGGAGGGTTCGCACCCCTGTAATCCATACACGCATAATCCAGTCCACCGCCTCCGGGCTCCGAGACGTAGGGCTATTACTTCCTCCGAGAAGGGCCTGAACTCGTAAACCTCGCGTGTAACAACTTCCCAATAGCTAGGATCTAGCCTCTCCATACTCACCCCCCTACATCACTGTCAGAGTCGGAACCACGACATTGGCCACCGGGAGAGTTTCGGGGTCACCGGTATTGTACCGGGACCACCGGAAGGGTCCCGGGGGTCCACTGGGTGGGGCCACCTGTCCCGGAGGGCGCCTCCACCTGGCTTGGGGGCCAAGCCACCCCCTAGGCCGCCGCCCCTCCCATTAGATGGGATCTCTAGGGGCCGACGCCCCCCCAGGGCCCCTATATATAGTGGAGGGGAGGGAGGGCAGTAGAACCTAAGCCCTGATGCCTCCCTCCCTCCCGTAACACCTCTTCATCCCCGCTTGCGCTTGGCGAAGCCCTGCCGGGATCCCGCTACTTCCACCACCACGCCGTCGTGTTGCTGGATCTCCATCAACTTCTCCTTCCCCTTGCTGGATCAAGAAGGAGGAGACGTCTCTGCTCCGTACGTGTGTTGAACGCGGAGGTGCCGTCCGTTCGGCGCTAGGATCATTGGTGATTTGGATCACGACGAGTATGACTCCATCAACCCCGTTCTCTTGAACGCTTTCGCTTAGCGATCTTCAAGGGTATGAAGATGCACTCCCTCCATCTCGTTGCTAGATGACTCCATAGATTGATCTTGGTGATGCGTAGAAAATTTTAAATTTCTGCTACGATCCCCAACAGTGGCATCATGAGCTAGGTCTATGCATAGATTCTATGCACGAGTAGAACACAAAGTAATTGTGGGCGATGATTTTTTCAATTTGCTTGCCGTTACTAGTCTTATCTTGATTCGGCGGCATTGTGGGATGAAGTGGCCCGGACCGACCTTACACGTACACTTACGTGAGACAGGTTCCACCGACTGACATGCACTTGATGCATAAGGTGGCTGGCGGGTGTCTGTCTCTCCCACTTTAGTCGGATCAGATTCGATGAAAAAGGTCCTTATGAAGGGTAAATAGCAATTGACATATCACCATTGTGGTTTTGCGTAGGTAAGAAACGTTCTTGCTAGAAACCCATAGCAGCCACGTAAAACATGCAACAACAATTAGAGGACGTCTAACTTGTTTTTGCAGGGTATGCTATGTGATGTGATATGGCCAAAAGGATTTGATGAATGATATATGTGATGTATGAGATTGATCATGTTCTTGTAATAGGAATCACGACTTGCATGTCGATGAGTATGACAAACGGCAGGAGCCATAGGAGTTGTCTTAATTTATTTATGACCTACGTGTCAATGAAAACGCCATGTAATTACTTTACTTCATTGCTAACCGTTAGCCATAGTAGTAGAAGTAATAGTTGGCGAGGCAACTTCATGAAGACACGATGATAGAGATCATGATGATGGAGATCATGGTGTCATGCCGGTGACGATGGTGTTCATGCCGCGCCTCGAAGATGGAGATCAAAGGCGCAAGATGATATTGGCCATATCATGTCACTTTATGATTTGCATGTGATGTTTGTCATGTTTACATCTTATTTGCTTAGAACGACGGTAGCATAAATAAGATGATCCCTCGCAATAATTTCAAGAAAGTGTTCCCCCTAACTGTGCACCGTTGCTAAGATCTGTTGTTCCGAAGCACCAATGATGATCGGGTGTGATAGGTTCTAACATTCGCATACAACGGGTGTAAGCCAGATTTACACACGCAATACACTTAGGTTAACTTGACGAGTCTATCATGTACAAACATGGCCTCGGAACACGGAAGACCGAAAGGTCGAACATGAGTCATATAGTGGATACGATCAACATGAAGATGTTCACCGATGATGACTAGTCCGTCTCACGTGATGATCGGACACGGCCTAGTTGACTCGGATCATGTATCACTTAGATGACTAGAGGGGTGTCTATCTAAGTGGGAGTTCATTGAATAATTTGATTAGATGAACTTAATTATCATGAACATAGTCAAAAGGTCTTTGCAAATTATGTCGTAGCTCACGCTTTGGTTCTACTATTTTAGATATGTTCCTAGAGAAAATTTAGTTGAGAGTTGACAGTAGCAATTATGCGGACTGGGTCCATGAACTGAGGATTGTCCTCATTGCTGCACAGAAGGGTTATGTCATTAATGCACCGCTCAGTGTGCTGAACCTCGAGCATCGTCTGTAGATGTTGGGAAACATCTGACATACACGTTTTGATGACTACGTGATAGTTCAGTACGTAATACTAACGGTTTAGAATTGTGGCACCAAAGACGTTTTTGAAACGTCGCAGAACATATGAGATGTTCCAAAGACTGAAATTGGAATTTCAGACTAGTGCCCACGTCAAGAGGTATGAGACCTCTGACAAGTTTCTTAAGCCTGCAAACTAAGGGAGAAAAACTCAATCGCTGAGCATGTGCTCAGATTGTCTGAGTACTACAATCGCTTGAATCGTGTGGGAGTTAATCTTCCAGATGAGATAGTGATGGTTCTCCATAGTCACTGCCACCAAGCTATTGGAGCTTCATGATGAACTATAACATATCAGGGATAGACATGATGATCCTTGAGCAACTCGCGAGGTTTGACACCGCGAAAGTAGAAATCAAGTAGGAGCATCAATTGTTGATGGTTAAACCACTAGTTTCAAGAAGGGTAAGGGAAAGAAGGGATACTTCATGAGACGGCAAATCAGTTGCTGCTCTAGTGAAGAAACCCAAGGTTGAACCAAACCCGAGACTAAGTGCTTCTATAATGAGGGGAACGGTCACTGAAGCAGAACTACCCTAGATACTTGGTAGATGAGAACGCTGGTAAGGTCGACAGAAGTATTTTGGATATACGTCATATTATTGTGTACTTTACTAGTACTCCTAGTAGCACCAGGGTAATAAATACCGGTTCGGTTGCTAAGCGTTAGTAACTCGAAATAAAAGGCTGTGGAGACTAGCTAAAGGTGAGATGACGATATGTGTTGGAAGTGTTTCCAAGGTTGATGTGATCAAACATCGCACGCTCCCTCTACCATCGGGATTGGTGTTAAACCGAAATAATTGTTATTTGGTGTTTGCGTTGAGCATAGACATGATTGGATTATGTTTATTGCCACACGGCTATTCATTTAAGGAGAATAATGGTTACTCTGTTTATTTGAATAATACCTTCAATGGTCTTGCACCTAAAATGAATAGTTTATTGAATCTCGATCGTAGTGATACACATGTTCATGCCAAAAGATATAAGATAGTAATGATAGTACCACATACTTGTGGCACTGCCATTTGAGTCATGTTGGTATAAAACGCATGAAGAAGCTCCATGTTGATGGATCTTTGGACTCACTCGTTTTTGAAAAGATTGAGACATGCGAACCATGTCTATTGGTAGATATGCATGAAGAAACTCCATACAGATGGATCTTTGGACTCACTTGTTTTTGAATCACTTGAGACATGCAAATCATACCACATGGGCAAGATGACTGAAAGACCTCGTTTTCAGTAAGATGGAACAAGAAAGCAACTTGTTGGAAGTAATACATTTTGATGTGTGCAGTCCAATGAGTGCTGAGGTACGCAGTAGATATTGTTATGTTCTTACTTCACAGATAATTTGAGTAGATGCTGAGTATATTTACTTAATGAAACACAAGTCAGAATTATTGAAAGGTTCAAGTAATTTCAGAGTGAAGTTGAAGATCGTCGTGACAAGAGGATAAAATGTCTATGATATGATCATAGAGATGAATATCTGAGTTACGAGTTTGGTACACAATCAAGACATTGTGGAAATTGTTTCACAACTAATACCGCCTGGAACACCATAGTGTGATGGTGTGTCCGAACATCACAACTGCACCCTATTGGATATGGTGCATACCATGATGTCTCTTATCAAATTACCACTATCGTTTATGGGTTAGGCATTAGAGACCACCGCACTCACTTTAAATAGGGCACCACATAATTCCGTTGAGACGACACCGTATGAACTATGGTTTAGAGAAACCTAAGCCGTTGTTTCTTAAAAGTTTGGGGCTGCGATGCTTATGTGAAAAAGTTTCAGGCTGATAAGCTCGAACCCAAAGCGGATAAATGCATCTTCATAGAATACCCAAAAATAGTTGGGTATGCCTCCTATTTCAGATCCGGAAGCAAATGTGATTGTTTCTAGAAACGGGTCCTTTCTCGAGGAAAAGTTTCTCTCGAAAGAATTGAGTGGGAGGATGGTGGAGACTTGATGAGGTTATTGAACCGTCACTTCAACTAGTGTGTAGCAAGGCACAGGAAGTTGTTCCTGTGGCACCTACACCAATTGAGGTGGAAGCTTATGATAGTGATGATGAAACTTCGGATCAAGTCACTACCAAACCTCATAGGTCGACAAGGATGCATACTACTTCAGAGTGGTACGTAATACTGTCTTGGAAGTCATGTTGCTAGACAACAATGAACCTACGAGCTATGGAGAAGTGATGGTGGGCCCAGATTCCGAAGAATGGCTCGAGGCCATAAAATCCGAGAGAGGATCCATGTATAAAAGAAAGTATAGACTTTGAAAGAACCACTTGATGGTCGTAAGGCTGTTGGGTGCAGATGGATTTTAAAAGGAAGACAGACAATGATGGTAAGTGTCACCATTAAGAAAGCTCGACTTGTCGTTAAGATGTTTCCCGACAAGTTCAAGGAGTTGACTACGATGAGACTTTCTCACTCGTAGCGATGCTAAGAGTCTGTTGGAATTATGTTAGCAGTTGCTGCATTATTTATGAAATCTTGCAGATAGGATGTCAAAACATTGTTTCCTCGACGTTTTTCTTGAGGAAAGGTTGTATGTGATACAACCAGAAGGTTTTGTCAATCCTGAAAGATGCTAACAAGTATGCAAAAGCTCCAGCAATCCTTCTAAGGACTGGAGTAAGCATCTCGGAATTGGAATGTACGCTTTGATGAGATGATCAAAGATTTTGGGTTTATACAAAGTTTATGAGAAACTTGTATTTCCAAAGAAGTGAGTGGGAGCACTATAGAATTTTTGATGAGTATATGTTGTTAACATATTGTTGATCAGAAATGATGTAGAATTTCTGGAAAGCATGCAGGGTTATTTGAAAAGTGTTTTTCAATGGAAAACCTGGATTAAGCTACTTGAACATTGAGAATCAAGATCTATAAGGATAGATAAAAAACCGCTTAATATTACTTTCAAATGAATACATACCGTGACAAGATTTTGAAGGAGTTCAAAATAGATCAGCAAAGAAGGGGTTCTTAGCTGTGTTACAAGGTGTGAGTATTGAGTAAGACTCAAGACCTGACCACGGCAGAAGAGAGAGAAAGGACGAAGGTCATCCCCTATGCTTTAGACGTAGGCTCTACAGTATGCTATGCTGTGTACCGCACCTGAAGTGTGTCTTGCCATGAGTTAGTCAAGGGGTACAAGAGTGATCCAGGAATGGATCACATGACAGCGGTCAAACTTATCCTTAGTAACTAGTGGACTAAGGAATTTTCTCGATTATGGAGGTGGTAAAAGAGTTCGTCATAAAGGGTTACGTTGATGCAAACTTTGACACTAATCCGGATGACTCTGAGTAGTAAACCGGATTCATATAGTAGAGCAGTTATTTGGAATAGCTCCAAGTAGCGTGTGGTAGCTGCATCTACAAGATGACATAGAGATTTGTAAAGCACACATGGATCTGAAAGGTTCAGACTCATTGACTAATAAACCTCTCTCACAAGCAAGATATGAACAAACCCCATGGGTGTTGGATTCATTGCAATCACATAGTGATGTGAACTAGATTATTGACTCTAGTGCAAGTGGGAGACTGTTGGAAATATGCCCTAGAGGCAATAATAAAATGGTTATTATTATATTTCCTTGTTCATGATAATTGTCTATTGTTCATGCTATAATTGTATTAACTGGAAACCGTAATACATGTGTGAATACATAGACCACAACATGTCCCTAGTAAGCCTCTAGCTGACTAGCTCGTTGATCAATAGATGGTCATGGTTTCCTGACCATGGACATTGGATGTCATTGATAACGGGATCACATCATTAGGAGAATGATGTGATGGACAAGACCCAATCCTAAGCCTAGTACAAGATCGTATAGTTCGTCTGCTAAAGCTTTTCTAATGTCAAGTATCATTTCCTTAGACCATGAGATTGTGCAACTCCCAGATACCGTAGGAATGCTTTGGGTGTACCAAACGCCACAACGTAACTGAGTGGCTATAAAGGTGCACTACGGGTATCTCCGAAAGTGTCTGTTGGGTTGGCACGAATCGAGACTGGGATTTGTCACTCTGTGTAAATGGAGAGGTATCTCTGGGCCCACTCGGTAGGACATCATCATAATGTGCACAATGTGACCAAGGAGTTGATCACGAGCTGATGTGTTACGGAACGAGTAAAGAGACTTGCCGGTAACGAGATTGAACAAGGTATCAGGATACCGACGATCGAATCTCGGGCAAGTACTATACCGGTAGACAAAGGGAATTGTATACGGAATTGATTGAATCCTCGACATCGTGGTTCATCCAATGAGATCATCGTGGAGCATGTGGGAGCCAACATGGGTATCCAGATCCCGCTGTTGGTTATTGGCCTGAGAGTTGTCTCTGTCATGTCTACGTGTCTCCCGAACCCGTAGGGTCTACACACTTAAGGTTCGGTGACGCTAGAGTTGTAGAGATATTAGTATGCAGTTAACCGAAAGTTGTTCGGAGTCCCGGATGAGATCCCGGACATCACGAGGAGTTCCGGAATGGTCCAGTTTTGGCCACCGGGAGAGTTTCGGGGTCACCGGTATTGTACCGGGACCACCGGAAGGGTCCCGGGGGTCCACCGGGTGGGGCCACCTGTCCCGGAGGGCCCTATGGGCTGAAGTGACGTGGGAACCAGCCCCTGGTGGGCTGGTGCGCCCCCTTGGGCCTCCCTTGCGCCTAGGGTTGGAAACCCTAAAGAGGTGGGGGCGCCTCCACCTGGCTTGGGGGCCAAGCCACCCCCTAGGCCGCTGCCCCTCCCATTAGATGGGATATCTAGGGGCCGACGCCCCCCCAGGGCCCCTATATATAGTGGAGGGGAGGGAGGGGAGTAGAACCTAAGCCCTGGCGCCTCCCTCCCTCCCGTGACACCTCTTCCTCCCCGCTTGCGCTTGGCGAAGCCCTGCCGGGATCCCGCTACTTCAACCACCACGCCGTCGTGTTGCTGGATCTCCATCAACTTCTCCTTCCCCTTGCTGGATCAATAAGGAGGAGACGTCTCCACTCCGTACGTGTGTTGAACGCGGAGGTGCCGTCCGTTTGGCGTTAGGATCATCGGTGATTTGGATCACGACGAGTACGACTCCATCAACCCCGTTCTCTTGAACGCTTCCGCTTAGCGATCTTCAAGGGTATGAAGATGCACTCCCTCTATCTCGTTGCTAGATGACTCCATAGATTGATCTTGGTGATGCGTAGAAAATTTTAAATTTCTGCTACGATCCCCAACACTTTAGTCCCGGTTGGTGCCACGAACCGGGACTAAAGGGTGCGATGCCCATTAGTACTGGTTCGTGGCACGAACCAGTACTAAAGGTTAAGTTAGACATTTAGTCCCGGTTCGAGCCACCAACTGGGACAAATGGGGTTGAGGCATTAGTACCGGTTCGTGGCACCAACCGGTACTAAAGGTAAGGTGCCACGAACCGGTACTAATGGTGCAATTTTCAAATTCTACCCCCCCCCCCCCCCCCCCCGGCGTGTATCGGCTTTTCAGTTTTGTAAAAAGCAAAAGAAAATGATAAAAACTTCAAAAGTTAAAATCCTTCGAGATGTAGTTATGTTACTACATCCACTAGTTAGGAAAATTTAAAAACTTAAATTTGGATATGCTTTGCAAAAAGCGTAGGGAAAATGTAAAACGGCTATAACTTTTGCATACGATGTCAGAAAAAAAAACATATAATATATCAAAATGTTCAACACGAAAATCCGCATCCGATTTTGACAGCCTACGGCCTGTTTGCAAATTTTTAGAATCCTCAGTTATGCTCAAATTTCAGTTTTTTTTATTTTTTGTTAAATCTGGTCAAACTACTTATTCAAGAAGTATTAGTGTTACTAAATAATTATTCAAGAATATTAGTGTTACTAAATAATTATTTCAGTTTTTTTGAATTTTGGTCAAATCTGGTCAAAATGTGGTCAAACAATGGTCAAACTACTTATTCAAGAAATATTAGTGTTACTAAATAATTATTGTTTTTTAGAATGGTAGTTTTAAACTCAAACAATGAAATGTGTGACTTCATGCTCAAGCTAAACTCCTAAGGGTTAATAGGATTGACATCTTACTATTGTCAGGAAAACAACAAGTGCAGACTTGGAAACGAGGAAGAATAGAACCCGGAAGTTAAGCATGTCCAGGCTGGGCTAGTGAGAGGATGGGTGACCGTCCGGGAAATTAGATGATTTGGAATGATGAGGGGTGATTAGATATTAGAGGTTAAATTGAGTAGTGATGAGGGGTGATTAGAGATTAGAGATTAAAATAATTCAGAAATTTGAAAATTCGGGAAAAAATTCAAAAAAAACTTTAAAAAAATTCAAAAAAAATCATAAAATTTCCTTTAGTACCGGTTAGTGTTACCAACCGGGACTAAAGGTGGACCTCCACGCAGCGGCCATGTGGAGGGCCTTTAGTCCCGGTTGAACCGGGACTAAAGGGGGAGGGGGGCTTTAGTAATGACCCTTTAGTCCAGGTTCCAGAATCGGGACTAAAGGCCCTTATGAACCGGGACAAATGGTCCTTTTTCTACTAGTGCTAATAAACAAAGATGAGCTAACACTGATCGAATCATCTGGGCAAACAAGACACAATGAATCAACAGCTTCTGGAGACAGATCAACTACTTCTACAGTTCTACACATGATCATGAGTTCTAGAAAAATAATCTGGAAAACAGGGGACATTTTTTACAGTGAAAACATGGGTGCATTAATTTAAGGAAGCAAGTCACAGTTAAAGCGACAAAGGTTACAAGATTGGGAGTTCTAGAAAAATAATCTGGGAAACTGGTTGAAGTAAATGAAACTGGACAAAACGTGCATTATACAACTATTTATAGTACTAACAAATTAGAAATCCGTTAAACTCTATGAATTTAGGAACGTGGGCAATAAATCTAACAGATCCAAGTGGCTTGGTGAGCAATTTGCACCGGTAACAATTGCTAGATCGATCAAAGTAGAAGCAAGAGAGATGAATCTAGCAAACAGATCAAATAGGAGATTACCTACTCCATGCTATCAAGCATCTTGAAGCTCCTTGTCATCATCTGCGGCAGGCAGTGGTGACAACCGCAGAAAGAATGGAAAAGCAGCACCTCTGTAGCGCTCATCCGCATTGTTGCGAAAGAATTGTTGCAGCTGGACGGTGTTCAGATTGAGCACAAGAATATAGGATTCAGACTTCCTTATGGACCAGAACTCCATGTAGACATAGCCGGCTTTCATTGCGAGGATGCGCAGCCTCTTCATCCATTCGTCGCGACGAATCCTCTTCAAGAACCCGAACTGATTTAGCAAGGAGACCTCCTTCTTGACCACCCATCCACCACTGATATCACGAACCCAGAGCAGCACGCTTTGCTCCCTGCTGGACACGATGCACAGCCCGCCGTGCTCCGCCATGTCCGCCACGCAGTACGACTTGCCAACCGGGAACGGCGCGGTTATAACCGACCACACCATGGTTTTCGTGTCAAGCACATATATCTTCTCTTCATCCTCATGCCAGTTCTTGGTGTTCGACCGCCAGTACGCGAACCGTCCGGCGGCCATACCGTCGCTGCGAGGCCACGCGAAACCCCAGTATGGGAACGACGAGTCACGAGTCAAGCACGACCCATTTGCCGGTGCGGGAGGAGAAGACGGCAAAGGTTTCTTCGATCCAGAGATCTATGCCGATGACCTGGAACGAGGCGTCGGCCTCGTCGGCGACGATGGCGTACCGGCCGGTGTGCCAGCGCTCGGATGGCTGGAAGAAGATGGCAGTGCACTCGAGAGGGTCGTAGACGGCGAGCCTCGACGCATGGCGGCCGCAGGAGAGGAGGAGGAGGCCGCCGTCGCAGCCACGGAGGCGCCACTCGTCGGCAGCTTTAATCTCGGGGTGGCGTTGGAAGTAGAAATCGCCGAATGCTGCGGCGAGGTCCTGGTCGGGGTGACGGTAGTGTGCCGTGACGAAGCGGAGAGCAGGGTTGTGGAGGGGGGAGCGCTCGCGGCCAAGGTCGGTGAGGATGACGCCGACGAGCGGGGGCCTGCGGAGGGAGCCGAAGCGGCGGAAGACGGCGCGGTCGGAAGCGACGCGGCCCCAGCGCTTGCAGACGAGGGCGGCGCTGGCGAGTGACGCCATGTCGGGGAGGCGACGGAGTATTTCCCCGAGGAGCTCGGCGCCAGTGTAGGCCCCGGGCGGCGCCGGCGGGGTCCTTGTCTTCTTGACGCTGGCGCCCTCGCTTCTCTGCCATGGCTCCATCTCTTCCTCCCTCGCCTCCTGGATTGGGGATCGATGGTGTCGCCTCCGCTCTCTGTTGTTGGAAGGGGATTTCTCGCGACTTTTGGCGCCCATATCATAGCAAGGCTCACGCCAAAATCGTTTCGCGTTAACGCCAAAAGAATACCCGCGCCATTTTTTCGCGCCAAAAATTATACCCCGATGCTTTTCATCCTCCTGCTCTGAGCTCACGCGCAACCTCCGTTTCTTTTTACCCGCGTATAAAATTTATTTAAAATCAAACTACACAAAGTTTGACCAAATTTATCTTAAAAATATCAATATCTATAATATTAAATTTATATAGTATGAAAATTAATTTCATGATGCATCTAATAATATTCGTATTATGAATGTTGATATTTTTTCTTTAAAATTGATCAAACTTTACGATTTTTTTTGGTAGAAAAAAATTATATGCCAATTGAAAAGAAACGGATGGAGTATTAGGCCGCTTAAAAGCCAGCGAAATAATGATAATTATGGGACCAGCTATACATACCTAAGTAGTTTTTTCGAGTTATTAGATTAAGATGCAACAGTAGTCCTTATTTCTTCTTCCTCTAGCTTTTTTTCTCCTTCAGCCATTCCTATTTCCACAAAATCGACATGTATAAATTGCAAATTCAGTCAAATTACATATAGCTATTGCGATAAATTACATAGAACTATCGTAACCAGCGAACATTCGTTGGAAGGCATGGCAAATGCGAACGGTTTTATGGCAATTTGTGTTGTCCATGGATGGCAAATTTCTTTAGCGAGTCAATTACACTGGTGGTGCTATAACTTGACGCAAACGATCACTTTAGTGCTAGAAATTGCGGCATACTTTGAAGTGCTGCAAAAATTTGGCTCTATTGTGCAAACGCAGTGCTAATCACGGTTAGATACGAAAATCGGCACTGACTAGGCGCGCCAGTGTGGCCTGGGGCCCGCTGTCAGCGAGAGACGGGGCGTGTGGCCTGTTTTTTATTAAAAAAAACTTGAGAAAAATTCTCAAAAAAGCCCCTGTTTTTTTGAAAAACCCCCTCAATATTTTCTCTCTCACAAAAAACCCATATTTTTTGGAAAACCCCTCATCATTTTGTTCTCTCACATAAGAGTCCTGGCCCACCTACCAGCGACCTTAAAAATTACTCCCTCCGTTCGAAAAATTTTGTCCCTAAAATAAATGTATCTATCACCAAGTTAGTGCTAGATACATCAATTTGATGAATAAGTTTGAGACAAGCTTTTTCAGACGTAGGGAGTATAAGGAAGACCTATACATTGTCTGTATGGGGACTAGAACCACAGACCCACGGACTGCACGAGCAGGTGTATAGCCAACCAAGCCGTTGCCATCTGTGGTTAATTGAGGATAGGAAATCTATATATCGTTGGAGTGAATAATCAAAATGAAAAAAGACGATTGAGGGTATCAAACAGGAGACATCATGCGAGGTTGCACCGCTGCCTACCGCTCCAACGAAGAAGATATCATGTGTAAAGAGTCAAACTATTTGTATCCAAACTATAATCATATGTTAAAAAGAGTATACATAAAAATAAATTAATTAAATTTAAAAATTGATAGTATAATTTCATTAAATATTCAATTATTAATTATAGTTATAACCATATAATTAATTATGAAATATAATAATTGACTACAGTCAGTGCGGCCCATTTCCACAAGTTAGACTTTTTTAGAAATTTTAAAATTAATAATCACAGTAAAAACAATCAAGTTAGGATATTTCATGTTATAAATAATACATACAAATAAATTAAGTTAGGGAAATGTGCTTGTTTTTTTTAAATCACATATCATTACAAAACATCTTCATATAATGAAAAAAGTGTGCATAACTTAAATAATATTAATTTGAAGATCTGCAGTCTAGGGGCACACTATGCTCGCATATAATTTTTCACTCATATATTTTTCATACATATTTATATTTTATATTTAATTTTATTTATATTTTATATTTTTTCGAAAATACACAAAATTTATTACATCAGCTTCTTAATGTAACCTATTTTTTATAAAAACATGAGTATTTAAATCGTGAACATTTTCAAACTTATATCATCATTTATTTAAATATAAAATAACTTTTTAAATTACTTGTACATATTTTTTATATAATTATTTTAAAAAATTTATAAGATATGACTACAGTTTGCAAACAGAAAGTTTAGTTATCCTATTTATACATTATATCTTCTTCTTTGTATTGGCAGGCAGAGGTGCAAGTTCGCATGAGGTCGCCGGCTCAATTCCCTAGGCTGTATTTTTTTTCATTTTGATTAAAACTATTATTCCCTACAAAGGATATAGAGATTTCCTATCCACATTCAACCACAAATGGCGATGGCTGGGGTGGCTACGCACCCGTTTCTGCAGTCTGCAGGTATGTGGTTTGAGTCCCGAGGTCGCTGGCAGGTGGGCCAGGGCTCTTTTGTGAGAGAGAAAATATCATGAGTTTTTATGAATAAAACAAGGGCTTTTTGTGAGAGAGAAAATATTGAGGGGGTTTGTTGTAGAAAAGGAGATTTTGTGTGAGAGAAATTGTCAAGCTGGGTTTTCACAAAAGAACGGGCAACTCCTCGTCTCTCGCTAACGGCGATTCCCATGCAGTGGCGGAGCTAGGATTTTGAAACAGGATGGTTCATCTATATTTTTTTTTACAATAAGTATGCTATGCAAACAGGGATTGGTCTGGATTTTTTAACAACAAATATGCCATACAGTGCCTTTTTTAACTCAACACAGCACATCCTAGTTAATAGTATTGATTTAACTAGAAATTGGGTGTAGGGATGGGGAAGTGCGTACTGAAGATAACATGCTGGACGGCTGGACTGTGCACGTCTCAATACTTCTGTCAGACGCTGAGTAGGGCTGCTAGCTGCTGCCGCATGTCGAGTGCATAGCGCGGTGGTGCCGCTATTGGTACTTGGCCGGGCGAGGCTGGCTGACCCGTGGTGGCTCCTGGCCTTCTTGACGTTCGACGACGACGGGTGGTCAGTGAGGCAGGTAGCTTGGCGGCTGGCGGCGACACCGGGCAGAGGGGAATCGCTGACGCGAGAGGTTTGCGCGCGGGTCGCGGAACGAGTGCGAGTTCTTGTTGGGCTCTTTATTAAATTTTTCCCTGGCCCATCTCTATTCCCCTATAGTATATGGACCAAACCAGAATCTCAGGGTGGGCCGCGGCCCACCCTGTCCACCGTCTGCCTCCGCCACTGTCCCCATGCCACGTTGGCGCGCCTAATCATCGTCGATTCTGTATCCAACCATAATTAGCACTGTATTTGCATGACCGTGTAAGTTTTTGCACCACTTCGATGTATGCTGCAACTTCTAGCACCGAAGTGACTGTTTGCGTCAAGTTCTAGCATCACCAGTGTAACTAACTCTTCTTTAGTAAGCATGGCAACTTCGCTTACTTCAATTTTTTTGTTAGAATTTGCCATGCTTCTAGAAGGAATTTGTCGTCCTCTCCTTTGGTCTATAAACAAAGTCGTCGCATTCCAAACAGAAGCATGGATGGTTGATGCCCCATCTCCATTTCAAAAAAGAAAGGTTTTCATGATGGCCTTTGTGATTTACTTGAGTCATTACGACAGCCGCACTATTAAGAGGATGCAGGCGTGCAACTTAGAGGTATTGTGGAAATCAACTGCACGTAAACGGACTAAAATGGACCCATAAAACATCCCCGTTACTTGAGAGAGAGCCGTGAAGTTGTGATTTTTATTCACATGAAAAGACTACACGGAGCCTTAGGGGCAACCTTGACCCTCTGAGGTCCGCCCCGTCCGGCCAGCATTTGGGGCAACCAGAAGGTTTGCTTATCGATGCAAATTCTCTGTGTATTCCGAAACATACCTCGATCGTCCGGGGCAAATAGTTGCATACTTGTATGCAACCCTTGTGGTTAGTCCAGAATCTGCTCGGAGCCTTTGGGATCCGGACCCTCCTGGGTGCATAGATTATGCACATAATGGTTGGGATTTGGGGCCACTTATAAAAGCCCCCCTTCTTCCGTGTGAAACAAGGTGACGACTCTGCTCTCTCTCCTCCATTGATTCTAACTCAATTTTCTTTGAGAACTCGCTTTCCTTCCACTCAAATTGTTGATCTTTTGAGGAGTGAAAAAGAAGTGCCTAATCTATACTTCCACCAAAGAAAAAGTCCATCCTTCCTTATTTCCTTGGTGGATCTTGTTGCTCTTGGAGATTGAGAAATATCGTGTGTGTAGTGCATGCATAGCTGGAAAGTAACACAATGATTCTCTCTGCCACCTTGACTCTCTCTCTCTCCCTGCGATAAGTACCTAGGATTTTACTCGTGCGGCCTTCCATCTAGCCACCCTAGCCATTGCCTCCCACATCCCTCTGACACTTCCTCTCGTCCCCTTCTCTGTTCCCACCATGGCCTCGCCCTCGACCATGTTGTCTATCTCCTATAGTCCACAGAGCGTCAAAGCAAGCAGATCGACCTTGTTGAAACCAGCCACCCCACCTCACTATCGCATTGATCAACCTCGAGCCCCGTCTCCTATTGTCCAACATGAACACCAGATCACTTCCTCCCATGTCGGCCTCGGCCATCGTAGCTCGCTTCCTCTCATGTGGACCTCGACCACCATAGCTCACCTCCTCCTAGGTAGACATTGACCTCCACCCCGTTTTCCAATAAGGTTAAGCTAAAGAGAAGCGATCCATATATTGTATGGAAATTCGTTGTACATGAGCTCAAGCTAATATGTTCCCGCATGAATACTGAAATCTGAAATAATATTGAACAAAAATAAAAATATGGATTTTTTTTATAGTGACATGTTTGTGTGTTCTATCCATTTGCAATTTTTTGTGAAGAAGGACATGTGCGGTTGTTTGGTGTAACAAAGAAAATCTAGTGCCCCAATAAAGGGGTTTTAGAGCATTTGTTTTTGTTTTTGTTTTCCGCACTAACTAATATGTATCTTCTCGGCAAAAATCTACATACGGATCGGAAAAAATGGATGGAGGCAATTGAAGCTGGTGTCAGGAGGCCAATTACCAATTTCAAGTGAATACAAACATTAGCACACTGAAATCAATTTTTGGAAGAAGAGTACAAAGTTCCCATGGAAATAGAAGTCAATAGAGAGACCTAGGGAAGAGTACATAGTCTTAGATACCCATGTATTTCAAAAGAATTAAGAATTAAGCATACTTTCTTTTGCAAAAAGGCCAAAGGCCATATATTAAGTAGCACAAACCCTCAAAAACACATCATACTTGGGTTTTCAAATATCTGAACATTTCCCATTTGCGTGTTGGTAAATAAGGACATATTAAAGCACACAGAGTTCCCTTCAATGACACAAAAGGGCAATTGTGACTTCTTTCAACCAAATGAACGAGTCTTCAACGTGCAACAGGATCGGTGGTCCTTGTTGCCATCCTTCTAGACACATACTCCATCTCTGATGTGACACTGTCCTGAGATTCATTATTCAAGTTTGGGTCATGGCTGCCACTGCCGATGTACAAGCCGCCACTCATATCACTCCTTGCATAGCAATCCTCGAGCTTAAGGCACTCTTGGAGCTGCACCACCACGTCGTTGATGGTGGGACGTTCCACCGACACCTGTGTGGTGCACTCCAGAGCGATGTTTGCCACCTTCCACACACTGTTCACATCATAACAACCATGCATGCACGCATCCACCACGCTCTCAATGTTGCCCTCAGCTAGCTGGGACCTCACCCAATGGATGATGCTGATGGGCATCGGAGACTCTGGCAGTATAGCTGGTCTTCCGGTGACTAACTCCAGCAACACGACACCGAAACTGTACACATCACTCTTTGTAGTTGGTTGCATTGTTGCCAGGTACTCTGGATCAACGTATCCGTAGGTACCAACGAGTGTGTTTGTGGATACATGTGTGTCCTTGTCATGTTTGAAGGCCTTAGACATGCCGAAGTCGGCAATCTTGGCCTCCAGACTTGCATTTAGGAGGATATTTGTGGGCTTCACGTCCATGTGGATGAGAGGCGGGCTGCACCCGGTGTGTAAGTACTCAAGCCCTGCACATCACAACATCAACAAAGCATCCCTCCCTAAACTTTTTGGAAATACAAACATATAGAAGAAAAAGGGGCATTGTATTCAAAGCTAGTACCTTTGGCAGATTCAAGTGCAATTCGAAGTCTCTGTCTCCAATCCAGTAAACCTTCTCCATTATCGTCTCTTCCTGCAAATATATGGGCATTTTGAATTTCCCAACATCAGACATGCGATGATTCTATGGATCAATTGTGAACATTCCGCCAGATAGTACTTTGAAGTGATAGGTCACGGTATAGTAGCAATCACTTTGTTGGTACCAATTTGAAACCACACGGCTAAACAATTTACATTATGTACATATTACCTATAATATGCTCTTGTAGTGTTCCTTCTGACATGTACTCGTACACAAGTGCCATGTCTTTTCCATCCTTACAATAGCCAATCATGGTGACAAGATTCTTATGGTGAATCTGCGTCAAAATCTGAGCCTGCACAAATGTTCATATCCCACCAAATCCAAGATCAAAAAATGCTTAGTTTTTTGTTGCATGTGCACTAGGTGTGGCTAATGGCTAGGCATTATGATTGACTTAAACTCTTGAATGTCTTAATGTAGTGACGTGTAAGACTCACGCACATTCAAAAAACCCTCACCAACTGAAGTCAATGAGATCCTACCTCTGCGAGGAACACATTGACACCTTGCTTAGAAGTACGAGATCGCAATTTCACGGCCACCTCAGTGTCATCTTCTAGGAAGCCATGATAGACAATCCCGAAACCTCCCCGGCCAAGAATCCTCTTGAATCCCTTTGTTATCATATCAAGTTGTTTGTAGGTGAACCGACGGTTCTCAAGTTGCAATGAACAGCCCCCACGGTCACCATTTACTAGCATATAGTTGACAAATGGCAGCATCAATAGTGTTCATGGACTAGATAATTGTTATGCACACTTATGTTGATGCCTCACCTTGTTGTCTTCGTCTTACCAAGAAAAAGATCACTATTGCTAATGATACCATCACCACAACCACAAGTAGAGGGACAACAATATAGATAGCCAGCTTGTTGTTCCTTTTAGGCGCCGACTGGCATGAATTGTCACTTGCGCAAATGTTTGGATTGTTCTCATATCTACCAAAAAATATGAAATGAAAATGTTCCATCCAATTTATCTAGTATTATATGTGATGGAACTAGAAGAACATGGAAGCTGACCTAAAATTGAGGGAGCCATCTTGAACTCTTTTGAGAAGTCCAGGGGGAATTGAACCACTGAGCTGATTACCTGACAAATCTCTAACGAAAAAGAAAATTTGCAGGAGTTGAATTAATATCTTGGGTGCAAAATTAATTGTCAGAAGTTGCAGGACTTACATAATCGTCAATGAAGGTAATTGTGAAAGGGCATCTGGAATTGAGCCTGTCAATTTGTTGTTTGACAGATTCCTAAAAAAATGTGGGCCAAGATTACCTTTCGCCATTTTTTGGTGCAAAAAGGAACCATGACGAATCTTAAAAACATTATAGAAAATCAACTTACAAGTACTGGAGAGCCTTGAGATTTATGAAAGAAGATGTTATATCACCACTGAGACCGGTGACTGATAAATCTCTACATAAAGCGAACCTCCGCCGGATGAGTATCATTATCGAGTTTTACATGATATTCCATTAGGTATTTTCATGTTGAAGTGAATTTAATTATGATGCTCAAATCTAAAATACTTACACGGCTTTGATCCTATGGGGGGTTGTGACCTCATAACCGCACGTCAACCTTTCCCAGGCCATAGTCTTTGGAATGCACGGATCACCCATCCAGTTCTTCTGCACCTGATACTTTGTCTTTATCGCCATGATAGCAGATACTGTTGATTCATGCAAGTTTTTAGTACCACACATGATTTGACTAAGCATCAACCACAACTCATTTGTGTATGTCGTGTTGTTATATGGGGTGTGAATTTCTTCTGTGCAGAGCACATGCTCCCTTCATTGTAGAATAGAAAGCTTTAAAGAACATATGGTGTGCAGATATTAGAGTGAGTATGTGCCAATAATTTTGTTGGAAAATTCCATCCATTTGCGATATGGGTGGAAAAACAAAAATTGGGAACTAAAATAGCAAATATTCTTTTGAAAAAGTACTTGAATTTTTTATTTGCAATGCCTGGAAACAAATTGTTATTTTCACCAAACATGAAATTTGAAAATGAATTTGATCATTAGTATATGAGTATATTGTGGATGTTTACGAAGGGTGCAAAATCATAAAAAAAATTGAAAAAGAGAGTATGTCAAGAGCACAATTGATGGTTTCAATAATATTTGGGATTATATTGTGCCACGAAACCTCAATACATTAATCACACAAACACACGCGCGCGGGGTGGCGGGGGGGGGGGGGGGGGGGGGGGGGGGGGGGGGGGGGGGGCACACTCATACATAGGTAGATATATTGGATACAAAGTTATCATTGTGAATTTTCAGAAAAAGTTGTAACTACTTGCAACGTGTGTGAAAAACAGAAAATGAGAAAGCAACTATACAATTTGTGTTGTAGCCTTTTCCATTTTCAGATTTTCACACATGTTCGTAGGTGTACCTGATTCATCCTACTTGCGTGATTTTTTTATATTTTTTGAAATTTAGTAGTATGATTTTTGCGAAGTCTTAAGAAGTAGGTTTATAAGTACCCATGCTCGTTGAACATTTTAACTAGGCACTAGTGCATGAAAGACATGATTACATTTCTTGTAGTCATAAAATTTCCTAGTACTGTACAACTGCTCAACCTAAACACCTGAAAAAGACTGTCACGGGTGAGACTCATTGTACATGGTTTTGAAACAAAATCTACATCAGAGGCGGCATATTATTGCATATTACTACCAGCTGTGAATTTGTGCTTGTTGTTCCTTGATGTGGCCATCAAATTTGATTCGCAATTTCATAACATGCTATATAGATTTTCTGTGAACATTGTAAAAATAATATATTTTTTAGTGGTGCACCTGTTATTGTTAAATGTGAAAATAGACGTACCGTCCTGTGAGTACGTGCTAAGGTTGGTGGTGGAGATGACGGAGAAAATCTCCACACCATTGATGATCGGCGGCAGCGTCGAGTTGCTGGTGGCGTTGATGGAGACGTTATAGCGGTTATGCCTGGAGGGGAGGTTGTTGTAGGTGGCGCCGATGTAGAGGTAGGTCGGCGTGAAGCCGCTCGGGTACCACAACTCGCTGTTGAGGTTGACGTAGAATTGTCGAACGGCGTTAATGGGGAGTATCTGCAGCTCGGAGAAGTGCATGATGGCGATGTACCCTGGCGAGGGGTCGTTGGGCTGGGGCTCCGGGTCCCAAGAGAACTCTATGTTCTTGGTGACGTCTCGCGGCCTAATAGCCGTCTGCATGACCGCTGTCGGCGCCTCGAAGACGTCGTTGTCTATGCTCTGCACCCTCTTCTTTGTTGATATCACGGTCCAGATTTTAGTGTTGATCCATGGGGTCCAGATTCGATCGTATGGATCATCAGGGTACCTGATCAATTTCGTTTGTTGCTTATTACTATGATATCTGAATCAGATTGGGTTACCATAAGTCGAAGGTTCCCCGTCAGGAATACTGTAGAATTTTCACACTTTCTGACTATTTAGTTATAGCACATTTGAGTAAACATAAAGAGAAGAAGAAAAGAATACCCACACACACAAACCTTCGTGTAAAATCAATGACCTTAGGACTTAGATGTACAATGCTTAGGGCACAACTGAATATGCTCTAAATTGGTGAGCTTCTTGCATTCAAATAGAATGACTAACCTGACAAAGGTAGAATCGTCTCTCGGGCCGAAGTTGAGCCTAGTCATCAGCACCAGGCCCTGCGTTGCGGTCACCTGCGGGTACATCGTCTTCTTGAGCGGCCTCAGGTCAAGCCCGGAGATGAACGGCGTCCCGGCGCCGGTGTTTATCAGGCAAACCTGCACAAAGTCGTCCGGCACGACCACGAGGGCCTCCAGTTGCAGCGCGTATCCCATATTTGTGATGTTCACCACCCTCCAGAAGTTGACCCCGATGTGGAGGTCAAATATGGGAATCCTGTCGAGCCCGTCGTAGTTTCCGTAGAAGAAGGTGGCGCGGAGGAGGTACTTGAGCCCGGGCACCAGGGACCGGAGCGTATAGCAGTTGCGCGTGCCGTCGGGGAAGCTGCGCAGGTCGTGGTAGCGCTTGGAGAGGAGCAACTGCGGCTTCATGTACTCCACCGAGATGTTGTGGCTCGAGCCGGTGTCGGTGAAGGCGGCGTCCGGGGCGTAGGAGAGCTCGGTTGTGCTGTCTATGTAGCTCGTTGTCCCCGGAAATCCGCAGTCTATGCTTATGAAACCTGCAATGGATAGAGTTGATAGAAGGTGAAGTTTGCAATTGTACAAGAGTTTATCTTTTCGGGGACAGGCATACATACCTTTGTTGTCAGGCTGGGCACGAGCTTGAAGCGCCCCGCTCGAGGCGGCGGCGGCGAGGCAGAGAAGCAGCAGCCACGGCGTGGTCGCCATTGTCCGCGCGCGGCGTTGATGGCTCCAATATGCACTTGCAAGTAGCTAATGAGCAACATGGTATTTATATGTGCGACCCTCCATCCATGCGTCCATGTACATGCGCAGCCTCAACTCTCATTTGTCAAAAGAATAGACAAAGACAACACGTCCAGCCTTTAATCCAGATAGAAAGAGAACCGACTGTCTTTTGTTTTCCGATGGAAAGCCAACTCTGTCTGACTGTTACTAGTACTAGCTTAATTAGCCTAATGATCGCATGAAACACCGTCATGCTTAACCACCTCGCTTCACCTCTGTATATAGTACAGTAATGTTAAACACTTGGAAGCGTCTACTACGGTGGGTCGCGCTCTCACCAGTGGCACAAACCTTAATTCTCTCGTCTCCTCTTTGTGGTACCCACGACCTGCTTAGTGCTATGGCAAACCGTCCGTCCAAGGTTTGACTTTAATTTCTCCAACCTGGTCAATGTGTCCTCTCTTGCTGGGTGCACGACTTTTCATTTTGCGTTGAGCCAACCGCAGCACCCCAGGTCGCTGAAGCGAGGTGATGACGCACATACAGCTTGTCCTCACACCGCTAAAAGAGAGATCCAAAAATCTAAGCACAATTCATTGAAATCAGCACACCTGATCTGCTACCCAGGTGCTACCAAAAGTTCCATATCATTGTGTAACCTAGTTGTTTCATAGCGCACGTTGGTAATGAAGCTTAATAACTGTTGAATGTGTGCACACGAGGCTGCTTTTGATTCGGTTTTACGAAGCCTGATTTGGGTTCAATTTTTAGTGCATATAGGTTGCTTTTCTGTTCAGTGAAACGTGAATCAATCTTCTCCGGAAGAAATGAAGAAAGCAGAGATGAAAGACCTCTGCCCAGGCGACTGCGTGTTTGACGGCGGCGTGTACCCTGATGGCGGTGCTGGCGACCTAGGCCCGACGGAGAGGGGCGGGCAGGCGGTCCAGGCAGTGTCCATGATGGTCCGACGGCCCGAAGCCAGCGGACGGCCATGCGGTGTCCCTGACAGGTCCGACGGCGATGAGCGGTCCAGGTGGCGCCTTCGATGCACCCCCACCGGTCAGCCAAGCGGTCTAGGCGGCGTCCCCGGCAACCGCGTCCTTGAAGTTGCGGCGGCGTCGCTACGGCCTAGGCCACGCAAAGGCGATGGGTAGAGGCGGCACGGAGATGTGAGGGGCGGTGTCCTTGAAGCTGCTGTGGGTCGAGGCGATGGGGGCGGCATGCATCGCTGAAGCGAGGTGATGGGATGGCGTTGTGGGGCGGTTCGTTGTGGCAGTTTCCTTTCGTGTGAAAGGGTACGTAAGGAAGGGGATCGCACGACGGTTCGCTATGGGAGTTTTCCTTTCGTGTGAAAGGGTACGTAAGGAGGGGATCGCACGACGGTTCGTTGTGGCAATTTCCTTTCGTGTGAAAGGATGTGTAAGGAAGGGGATCGGGGATAGAAAGAATTGATTAGCAGTAAACGCATTTAGCACTAAACGTGTTTGGTTGTCATCATTAGGACAATAAAGACTGTCGGATTAACGCTAATGGATGGCCGAGATCTGTTGGATCTGCCTCACTGGGTCTTTTTATATTGATATAGATATAGATATAGGTGATGCTATCAAACAGATGGTTGATCACATGTGCAACAAGCGTTAACACTATGCATGCATGTTAATTTGTATCCGACAAACGTTCAAAGAGGCAGACCTGAACGGCCACGCGAGGATAGATCCCGACGAATGGAAATCATTCACAAGCATGAATCCAGAATTGCTGAAGTACATGACTCTCCCATACCTAAAGTAAGTAGTGCCCACTAGGCACTATATTTTCAGCTTTGGAAAACAATGCATGTTGAGAAGTTGACTGTTGACCGACATCTGAGCATGCTGTGATGCAGGGACATGACCATGCCGTCATTCCCCAGCTTTGTTCTCTACTCTGGAACTGGCGATGAAGAGTTTGTAGATGCCATCGGCACAGGCATCTGTGACTCTGACCTCTCAACTCAGGCATAAAGCGACCTTCTGAGCTTCTCTCATGTGGCTTGTGTTTTTCTTTTCGTTCACTGTGTGCATAATTTTTTGGGTTATGAAACATGGCTTTGTAGCAGAAACTGTAATAACAGAATGTGCACTGAGAAATGGTAGACGAACACCAGGTCAACAGGTCGGCAGTTCTTTTCTGTCACCCAATGGGCTCATCACTATAATCGTTACATTTGCAACATCTAACAGTTTGGCCATTTATATGGATTCTTGTCGGTGCATTTACAGCCGAATATACTTGCATTTATCCGAACTATCAAAACCCGACTTTTGAACTCCATGACTCAAAGTATGCACGTGGAATTAGTCATAATGTCCTAGACATTCCTCTGTAATTTTTTGAATCATTTGGGCTTTCTGCTAGGACCTTCAGAAATTTTGTGTGGAATTATTGGGCTTTCTATGTTTTATTTGAAATTATCTGTTGTTGTGAATCAAATGGCTGGAATTATTCAGTTTCCCCATCTACCTTGACACCAAATGGCAGCAGGGTTTAGGGAGATCTTCCCCGTGGTAGGAGGGGATCCCACCTGCCCCTCAAAGTCATCCGACTGGAGTTTGCCTCCGATGCAACCAAACGAGCCCTTAAAGAGGACGGCAGACGGGACTTCATGGGGAAACTTGTGTCTTGCAGATGGCCGATGCACAATTTTGACTTGCCCGAGGCACAAAACTATGTTAAATTTTGTGTTTGTGTGCATGAATGTGACTCTACTGCTAGGAAACTGGCAATAAACTCAGATACTGATACAAAGGAATGCATCATCTGATCTCTCAAAATACAAATAGAGACTCATAGATATATTGTCGCAGTCACAAAGTTTCAAAGATGAATAAAGGCTACTGAAAGCAAGTGAATAATAAGTTCTAACTTAAACAGCTTCCAGATGATACAGTTTCAACATCAAAGTTCAATCCTTTTGTCAACTAGTTCCTGTGCTTCTTTCACGAGGGAAGCGAGACTCCTGAAAGGCCCCGGTGTCGTTTCGTCATCTTCCGTAATGTCAAAACCATGGAGCCATCAAGAAGAAACATGTCATTCGAAGCGGTGGACAGTGTATCCATCAAGCTCTGCAGATCCTCTTTGACATAGCTGCCCTTGTGTTTCATCATTGATATGACCATCTTACATGCAAGCTTCACAATTGTCAGGCAGTCAGGCTTGTGATTCATATTTTTGCTTACAATCTGCTGGAGCTTCATTGGGAAGCTAGATAAACCATCATCCATAGGGATAGTTGATTCAAACTGAGGAGTCAAGTCCTGGTCTGCACTGATCAACGTGTCGCATACTGTGACACAAAAGGATAACATGCAAGTCACCCCATACTCGGTCATCTTGTGGTCTTGCTGATTAGAGGAAGACGTGCTGTTGCCCTGGCCATTATCTTGTGGAACACCAGACTGGTTTTCAAGGTCAGTTTCTGGTTCCATGGACCTGACTTTGTCAGGTTCTATTACTGCACGTGTTTCTTCTGATGCCCAACAAACTATCTCTTCAAGCACCTAAAACAACAAGAATATATTCAGTTTATTTTGACTGATTTGATAATTGAAAGCAGGATAGCTTCTATGTATCCGCTAATACAAAGATTTCAAAGGAACACCATATTTGAGATCAACTGTTGAGGAGAATAAAAGAAATGGTGGCATCGATTACCTTTGGAACTACATCTCTCATGACTTTCTTTAGCCTTTTGTGACTTGCATCATCATTGGCGTGATGAATACATAGAGATTTCAGGATTTTTGCTGCAGTAAATTGGAAACTACCCTTTTCAAGAATCATTATAGCGAGACTATTAACGACATTATCATTGGCCATAATGATACTCCTGGCACCCGTTTCAGTTTTGGAGCATAGAGCCATCAACGCAGGAGCTGTTGTTAGTCCTCTGTCCTTTTTGTCCTTGTTATCATCAGTCATAATGTCTACTAGCAGCATCTCTATGAATTTTTCTCTGTTTGCATTCTCGAGGATCAAAGATGTATCCATGTATAGGAACGTGAGAACCTGAATAGCATGTTTCTGCAGCTTTTCATTGCATTTGTCACACTCGAGAATCCTCTCCATGGTGCTGATCGCTTCCTTACTGCTTGAGATTTTGCTGCGCAGCTTGGTGCCAGTCTGCCCAGTAGCAGCCACGAGCCGGATAATCACTTTGAGTGAACCCTCTACTATGCTAGACCATTCATCATGATCTATTTGGTGGAGTAGGTCGGAGGTCACAGGCGCCATGATCTTTTGGAGCAGACGTGGGGTGTTGAGCATGATTCTGCAGTTGTCATTATTGGCTGCAAGCTTCTGAAGGATACGAAAGCCTTGCACCATTAGCTCCTTGTAGGCGTTGAGAAGGTCAACATCACTGTCCTCTCGCTGGTCCTCATCACTGTCCTCTTTATCATCAAAATCTGGTGATCTCAAGTAGTCAACCATAATGTTCCAATTTTGGTCAAATATCTCTTTTGACCAGTCTCACTGGTATGGTTGGAGTAAACTATATTCTTCAAATGAGTCGATGAGGGAAGATATGTAGTCGACCCCCCTTGGGAACTCCTCCAAATGGATGCCTCCAGCAATCTTGGCCACAACCCTCGCAGCATGCCCTCTCGTCTCTCTGTCATGAATGCTTCTCAAGTCTAAAGTCTGCAGCAGTTTCTGGAGTACGTTGGTGGAGGATGCAGACATGATCAGATGCTTCACGAGTATGTGCTCATGCATGAACATCGTAAATTTCTTCCGACGGCTCACAAGATGTTTTTCTTCCCATCCCTTGGCAACTATCTCCATTCCTCTGGCAAATGCATCCAGGATCCTTACCCCCGAAACATAGTCATCAGGTGACTTGGACCCCATCAGGTCGACAGCATATGTGATGAGGTTTCTTCCTCTAGCGAACGAAGGGTCCTTTTCACATCCAATCATCGTTTCAAGTAAGTAGTCCGAGATTCCAACAACCTGATTCCCAAACCCCCTTCTTTTAAGTACTGCATTCACTACAGATCCCTTTGCAAAACCAAATAAGGTTTGTAGCAGAAAATCACACCCTGGAGTAGAGCAATGGAATACAAGACGTCCAGCGCCGGCTTCAGGTTTCCAAGTCCGTCAGCATCACTCCCGTAATCGTGTTGCCTCAGACGCCACACAGAAATCCCCGCGGAGATTAACAACCCAAACATGTAGACAGCTGCCAGTGGGCACAGTAGAATGACAAATACTAACAGTTGAACAATCGCCATAACATCTGCTAGCACCTGGCGTTTACTCTGCAATTCGTTGTGGCCAACCACGGCAACCCGAACATATAAAAGGGCCAAAACTGAATCCATAATATAGCTCAGCTTTTCAGTCAGAAGAACATCGAAGATCCTGGTGTTTGTACGGAAGTTAGATGCAGACACAATAAAGATTGGACCAGATAAAGATTCTCAGAAATAGAATTAGGAAAAGAATTAACCACGGAAACAGTTTCCAAAGGAAAATTAGGACAAACTTGAGCAGTGATTATGCACGAATTGAAGAGTAACAACACTAACCCAGCTGTCTGTACTAGCGTAATGAATGTAAGACACCAAAAATCCTTCTTCTGCAATATGGAGACGTAGCCACCCAGAAGAACTACAGTGGTCCAAGTAAGCACCAGAAAACCCAGGCCCTTGACGGCCATGGACAGGTACCCGATGAGCAGGGCATAACTGTTGGCAAACTCTACTTCACTCCACTCGCTGTCATCAACAAGCTTCCCACGGCGTGGCATTTTCCCCCTGAAGAGTTGCGGTCAGTCCAATAAGACTATCAGCTGCATGCTCGATCTGCTCCATATTATGGATACAACTGTTTTGGAAGAGGTTGGTACTCTAGCCAGCTAATCCGTGTGCTATCAGTGCACAAAAGAAAACTGAAGAGAAAATAGTATGCCTTTATGAACTCGAGGGATCCATTGATCTTACCTTCAGGTAATAGACGCCCTGCTCAGGGTACCGCTGGAAACAGGAGACGAATCTAATTCAACTTAGACACACCAAGCAGAGCAGGAAGGAACTAAGAGCAGCGACAGCAAACTGAACAGATTACTGACATCACCTAACCAAGGCTTGGTGGCTGGGGGGGCTGGGCCTAAGGCAGGGCCTTTGGGGTAAAATATATGCCTATATGTGCAGAGACCAAGGTTAGATCTTGACCAACAGCAAACGAGGTTGTCGTTAATACTTAATAATAGTTCCAACAGCTAGCTAGCCTGTTAAGCTGAACGACAAGCAAGCTATTCAAATATACAGCCCGTTCGGATCCACGGGACTGCATTACAAACATCATCGCCTGCCTAACATCCTCTGTTAGAAAAATAGCTACTTCTCCATCCGAGTTTATTAGTCCCTTGAAAATTTAAGCCTAAATTTGACCACATCAGTATACATTTTCCAGAAATGCTGGGCAAAACCATGGATCAGTCGAACCTACGCTCACTACCGCTCATCTGCTACACTTTACAGGGATTTGTGCCTGGCGCCTATTGTGTAGGATGGCGGGAACCATCAAGGGAGATTTAGCAGGTCTATAGATGGCAATTAAACCTACTGTACATGGTAACATCATAGGGGTTTATCCGTCGCTTACTGCTCAGTTTGCATGTTAAGCAAATATTTTTCTTCATCAATGATGTTTACTTGTGAAAATCAACTGAATTTTTAGTTAGTGAGAGACAGTGATATTAAACTGTAAGAAAAAAGATTGAAGTCACAAAAACTAACTGATAGAAATTAAAATAAGTAGCAAGCGGAAATGTCCAGGATTCTTAGTCCGGTTTTTAAGTTGTTATGTCTTGAAGTTCCCGCAAAAGATTTTTACTGGATATCTGCCAATTGAATGTTATGTTTTCAAACTAGATAAGATGTTGTTCCTCATATGATTTTTTTTTTCCAGCAACCGAATACTCACAAGCTCATTCAGGAGAATAACACCCGAAAAATGATAGCAAGATGAACACAACCGACAAGGTTCATAAAAATATCACCTTTTTTGAATTCCTGGGCTTGGCGCTCAATTGCTACAGTACAGAGCCGCGTGCCCGCCCATCAGGGTTAAAAAATTAGAGCATGTGCATGCCTACTGATGGAGCTGGTTACACTTTTGAACTTAAACATGTCCCTAATCCATATGTCAGCAGCGTTACATCCAACGGTGTCGAGTGTGGCTGCGGCGACCATGGCCTAAACCTCTTCTCTCTGCATTTTTGGCATATAAGTAATGTTTTATTTATCAAATTTTTGAGTTAAAAAGTGAATTCAAAATTCAAAGGGGGTGGCTTATAAAGCCGGATAGAGGAAGTAGTTAGTTTTCATCTTCTTCTTTCTTTTGCAATTATTATTCACATTGAGGCACTTTATAAGGAATCGAGCTGACTCAACTTGGCTTGACTCAGTAGTCAGTATATCTCGTTAAGGTATTAACCAGTTCGCTCAACTCCGGTCCTTACCATAACGACTAACTCAAACACTAAGGCCCCGCTTGGCAACCGCGTAAATATATACATCTGTGAGAAGTTACACAGCTGGTAAAATATGTGTAAAATACAGTGCACCAATAAAACTATAAAACCAGTGAAATTATACTCACCCAGATTGCTCTGTTTGGGAAGTGCATCAGATAAAATCCTGACAGAGCAACTTTAGCTTACTTTCATTATCTGTTCATCAAAATTTCAAACTGAAACATCAAATTGGAGCTACAAAACTTGAGAAATTGACAGCAGAAATATAAACCAACTTATCAAATCACTCCTGCACAAACCAATACGTACGAAGAGAGCCACTGGCAGTAGCAAGCCAAACAACCAATCGACGGTGATGGTGAGCAGAGTCGATGCCCGCAATAAAATCATAGCAAGCCAAACTGTTGTTATGCACTTTTGCCTAGTACTGTACCTGATTGCTCGCGTGCCAGCCCAAAATGAGGGCTGTAAAGAACGAGCCCATCTGCAGATACGCGAGCGCCAAACGGCGCCGCTACCCTCGAGCTTGCAAAGCACGAGCTCGGCAAGGTCGTGTGGCGCACTGCACTGGAGCATCTCCGTAGAGAGGAGAAATGGGGGTGTATCACCCAGCGAGCTCATCGGGGGTGTAGATCTGGCGACGGCGCAGCAGGGGGGCTTGGATTCGATGGTGGGGGTCAGCTCTCTTGGAGGAGATAGGGCGGCGACTGCGGCGGGAAGCGGAGGGCATGGGGGTTTCGTCACCTCGCCCAGTACGCGGTGGCCATCGGACAATCGCGGCGGTCATCGCACCGTCGAGCCGTCCGCCGGCAATCGGCAACATGACTCCTCGGCTCCTCGCAAAAGAAACGCAGGCGCACAGGTGCTAAACGGACCGACCCAGTGCGGGGATGCTATGGTTTGAGGGGTTTTTTTTCTGATCGGGAATTTCAGCCAATTTTTCATTAAAATATTTTCTTAATTTTAAAAAATGTTAAAGGATTTCTAAAAATAGTGTACTACATCGAAATAAATTCGCTAATGTAAAATTTTCACGAATTAAAAAAATATTCGTGAGGTTAAAAATGTTTATGATTTTTTTAAAATGTTCACGACTTATAAATTATTCATGAATTCAAAAAGTATTCGTGAATTCCAAAAAATGTTAATAGATTTCAAAGAATATTTCTCAATTTTAAAATGGAAAAAATAAAACAGAAAAATAGAAATAAAATCGTTAAAACTATAGAGAAAAAACATTAAAAAGAAAAGAAAAACTGGCTGAAAAGGGTTCTACAACCTTTTCAAAACCGGTGAAAAAAAAAGGAAACATAGGGCCACCCATATAGCGTTTGGGGGTGCGCGTTTGGAGCACAGGTCCTGCATTATGCGTGGACTAGGATTTTTCCTTGTTGTCGGCCCCTCTTCTTTTACCTAGCCCGAAATATCCATCCAAGCATTGATTGCCAAGACAACCGAAATTTTGTGGGGCTTGTAATTTACAAGTGAAAATACCAATCAAGCGGGTCCTAAGGATGGACTTTAGGAACATCGGCCATCTTTTTTCAAAAAAAAAGTGAGCACATTGTGGTGCATAGAGGAGCAGTGGCTTCATCCATGGACGCGACATAGTTTGTTTCGCTTGGGGTTGTTTTAAGCTGATCCCCACATCCAGATACTTGATTTCTCTTTGACCAATAACCCAAGTGCTTGCTTGTGTGTACTCATTGTCTTTTGTTGTTGCTTTATTATAAAGCTGGGCTATAATATTCTTCTCCCTAAAAGGAGGTAAAAACCCAACATGTGCATCAACTGATAATGCACAAAGCTATCTAGTTTGTAAAGTTATAAGGTTTTGCATCCAAAATGGGAATACAAAAGACCATTGAAGCTAAAACAACAGTAAAACCACCAAAAAATAACATTACATGATGTGGGAATTGCTTTCATCTCCTAGGCTGCATGGAGCCCGGATATTTTAAAATAAAAAAAAACTTGATTTTTAAGTTTTAAGACATTATGAAAACAAATACACACACATATGATTGTAAGTTTCACGATGAAATACATTTTGACATGAGCTACCCAAAATATCATTTACATATATTGCATAAAGACATATTTATCATGAAAGTTTAGACGCATGTAGTATGCACCTCTATGGTCATGTGTATTTTCAAAACCATTTTGGGACTTAAAAGGTTGGCTTTTCAATTTTTGAAATTTTTGGATTTCATGGAGCCCAGAAGCTAAAAATCCTCACTCTACATGATATCTCATGCTTCACTAAGTCTATTAATGGACCGTCATCTATATTGGTGGAATACATCCAAGCTATCGTTTCTCATAGGTTACACACATTTTTGTCTCAAAAAGGTTCGAACACTTACTCTGTTCAACTTGTACAGTCTGCAAGGTGGCTCATTTAACTCTTTTTTTAATCACCTATTCCCCTTATCCCGCACATTAAACGATACGACATGTCAAGGATATTTTTTATCTTTGGTGAAGCAAATCTATAAAACTTTTCTTCTCTTACTGCCTCTAGGAGTACTTCACAAATTGGGATCCACTCTATCTAATGTACATGACTCTGATTAATGTTCTTTCATCTTAACTAGAAGGGTTGGGCGCGCTTTGTTGTGCCGTTGGTGTTTTTCTTAAATACTCACTATGTTTCAAAATTTGAGAAATTATTGACCAAGTCAAAATCGGGTGACCCAATTCTAATTGGAGACCACAATTGAATATGGGTCTCTAAAACTAGGGATCTTAGTGGCTTCTTTTTTCTAGGTGGTGAGAGGATGCGAGGGATTAATGCTATTTTATAGGTCGGTTGCTGCTAATTGATTTGAAAACTCATGGGACCAATCAAAATGGTAAACCTAATCTAAAATTGAATACCTCAATCGAATGAAAGGGCTGCAAAGTTATGGCACATAGTGAATTAAAGGAATTGAATGGAAAAGCTCCTTGAGAAATTGTTGACCCGGTCAAAATCGGATCGCCCAATTCTAATCTGAAGACCTCAGTTAATTGTGAGGCTATGAAAATTAGAAAGCATAATGTATAGTATAAAAAGATTAAATGAGAGAGCTTTGAGAAATAGTTGATCTGGTCAAAATTGGGTGACCCAATTCTAATTGGAGACTTCTATTGATTGTGAGGCCTTAAAAATTAGTATAAAAGAATGGAATAAGGAAGCTTTGAGAAATTGTTGATCCGGTCAATCGGGTGATCCAATTCCAACTGGAGACCTTAATTTAATATGGGCTCTTTAAAACTAGGGAGTTTACCGTTATAGAGGCTTCTTTTTTCTAGGTGGTGAGAGGATGCGAGGGATTAATATATTTTGTAGGTGCTGATTGATTTGAAAATTTATGGAACCAATCAAAATTGTAAACATAATCCAAAATTGAATGCCCCAATCGAATGAAAGGGCTTCAAAATAATGGGACATAGTGAATTAAAAGAAATGAATGGAAGAGTTCCTTGAGAAATTGTTGACCCGGTCAAAATCGGGTGACCCATTTCTAATCTAAAGACCTCAGTTAATTGTGAGGCTATCAAAATTAGGAAGCATATTGTATAGTATAAAAAATAAATGAGAGAGCTTTGAGAAATTATTGACCCGGTTAGAATCAGGTGACTCAATTCCAATTAAAAACCTCAATTAAATATGAGCTCTTTAAAACTATGGAGCTTAGTGTTATGAACTACCACATACAGATGTATATGGACATATTTTAGATTGTAGATTCACGCATTTTGCTTCGTATGTAGTCGCTTGTTAAAATATCTAGGAAGACAAATATTTAGGAACGGAGGGAGTATGAAGCAGAATATCAAAACTCGGGGCTTGCTTTAATTAGTTCAAACTCATTAACAAAACATGATACATATATAGGTACTCCCTCCATCCAAAAAACTTGTCTCAAACTTGTTCCTTAAATGAATGTATCTAGTACTAACTTGGTGCTAGATACTTCCATTTGAAGGACAAGCTTTTTCGGACGAAGGAAGTATCAATTGCGTAAAACACCAAAGACAAATAACGTTGGTAGGAGTTAACCATCATCAACTCGGGGCTTGCTTTAATTAGTTCAAACTCATTAACAAAACATGATACATATATAGGTATCAATTGTGTAAAACACCAAAGCCAAATAACGTTGGTAGGAGTTAACCATCATCAGTCATCACCAAGAGAACATACGGACAAGATTCAAGACACTAGAGTTAACTATCATCGGTAGTTACGAAGAGAACACACTGACACCATTCAAGACACTACTATAAAGTTTCAATTTATGGTATCAGATGAAAGGAAGGCAATTGAGTAGTAGTTATTATTACATTAAGAGCAAGTCTTAAAATGTAGATTCCTCCCAACTAAACATATTTTAAAATGTAGATTCACACATTTTGCTCCATTGGGGGGGGGGGGGGGGGGTCAAACCCCCCATACTAGAATCCCTAAAAAAACACTTATATTTAGGAACAGAGAGAGTGGATCCTAAAAGTGGCAAATGGTTCATTACAGGTTGTACAGACGAGAGAACAAAATGCAAGCATATATACCCCCATCCCCCTCCAGCAGAAGGCCGCTGCAGATTTCACAGGAAATGCGAAGCAAATTGGCAGGGCAAGAAAAGAACATTATCAGCAGTAGCAGCACAATAATACTGCTTATTTCACAGAACACCTGAACAGTATCCATACGTGCACTACTCGTACAAGGGATATCGTAAGGAAGTAAAACTCCGTGGCGTGGCGTGGCACATGTTCCTCAGCAGGATAGCAGTAGCTACTGTACACGGTTACAGACCAGCGCATCGCTATATCTCGCCGTTCGACGAAGTTGCTGCAGATTGGTCAAAGGCTCTTGCCACATTGTGGTTGGCGACGGATGGCAGTGGCGGCTTGTTGGCCAGCCTATCGGCCTCCCTGGCCTCGTCGATGTCCTTCTGGCTCAAGAAGCTAGGCTGGTTGGTCGACGACAGCAGCCTCGCCCACATCCGGTCAGTGATCTTCACCTTGTTCCGTGTGGACGTCACCCTCTGTAACCAAAAAGATATTTTTGTTCATGTTATGTTAAAACCATGTTTAACATGAGAGCAGATGAAATGGTAGAGCGCTTATAAATGGTTTAAATTATGTTTGCTAAAATGTCTTTGCCATGTCCTTCAGGTGGCAAATGTCAGATCTTGCAGGAACTGAGAAAAATGGGAACATAGGGTGCAACTGAGCTACCCATTAGAAGCTACATATGCATATTCAGTAAGCACATTTTTTCCTACCATAATGCACAAGATAACTTCAAGGTACTCACATAGAAAGGTATATAGGCATGTCTGCCATTGACCATCCCAACAGTGAAGCTGTATCCCGCCATTGCGCCATGGATGGCACTATGAGCCAGCAGTGTGCAGTAGACATTGTCTGCTGCATTACTCGGGATAGCTCGGATCATGTAGGTAGGATCTGCAGAATGTAGATAAGACTATTGTTAGCCTAGTGCTACACAGATCAACAAGTTGTTTTAGAACATTGTCCTCTATGAAGTAGACACAATTAGTCAATATGTTACCAATGTATTTAATCGTCATCTCCATCTTTTTGCTCTTGAAGTGGTCCTACAGTGCATTAATGAAATGAGTAAGTAAACTGAGTACTCCCTAAAATATTCATGCAACAGATAAGGCAACACAATTTCTAGTAAATACCAATAATAATTATGTCATGGAGAATGGAATCAACTCCAGTGGCAAGAAAATGTTGGTATGTACCTTAATCTTGTGAGTCAGCCAGAGACCAATATCAAGAAGCAGCTTATTTCCAGATGCATCTAGCTGATCTGAAGCGGGTATGCTTTTGGCAATAATATCCTGGCCTGCTCCCTCAGCAACAACAATAACCATGTGCTTGTTTTCTTTCAGCCTCCTCTCTACATATTGAAGCAACCCCCCTTCCCCATCCATATAAAACGGAGACTCTGGAATCAAGCAGCAATCCTGCGGAAATCGGAGATCCAAAGAAAAAATAAGTAACTCTTACATTGAGGTTAAATAATGAACATAAAGCAAGAATTCTAATACTAATGTTTGAGAAATGGGTAGGAATTAAGTCAATCATGCATGAATAAGAAGGAATGAACTAAAACAGAATATAGAATGCAACATCCTGGACAGTTATAGAAGGCATCAACTTACCACATCCCGGCTTGCAAGAGTAGCATACATCGCAATGAACCCTGCATTAGAGGAAAAGGAATTTAATGATAAGAAAATGTAAAGAGTTAGCAAAGTTGTTGTGGCTGAAATAAAGAAAAATCTAGCACCTTTTTTTCTGTATGCAGACTGTAAATACAATTAATAAGATGTTGAATAGTTTAACTAACACTATATATGAACAAGCTTATCAAATAATTTTCCTTCTATTTGTATAAATCTGACATTTGCTTTCAGAAAATGTATAAGAAAATAGCACGCACAAGATGGCAAGTGACTATGAAGAATATGTCAGAAAACTAACCACTATAACGGCCCATCAGTTTTACCAAGCCTATTCCATTCTCAGCACTGCAAGCTTCCACATGAGCTGAATTAATGGCACGTTGAGCCTCTTCGACGGCCGAATCAAAACCAAAGGACTTGTCGATAATCTAATAATCAAAAGACACAAGCAATCAGTAATGAGTCATCTTCCTATTTGTGGGCATATTAACTGATTTTAAGAAAACAGTTCTGTACAAGAAAATAAAGTAATTTGTAAACAATAATTACCGCTATGTCATTGTCTATTGTCTTGGGAACCCCTGCCACGGCAACTTTTAGGCCACGCTTCCGGATTTCCTGATTGTATTAGTAAGGAATAAAGTATTACTATTATTTTCTTCAAATGCAGAAGGAATAAGCATTGCAGAGTATCTTAGAGAAATGAACTTTTTAGGTATTAATATCTCTGTCACTAATGCATTCATGTACACTTACAATGAAAAGGTGGCCTATATGACTCAACATTTGTAGCATTATAAATTAATTACCTTATAGATCTCATATGCTCCCTTCTGAGTTCCATCTCCTCCAATGATATACACCTAAACAACATATCCGAGAGTATGAGTTCATGTCCAGTCAAAATGGCTATGTCACAGGGGTGCAATTTGAACAGTAATATTTACCTGATTAATTCCCCGATCCTGAATGTTGTCAACAATCTTTTTTGTATCATGACCACCTCGTGATGTTCCAAGGACTGTACCACCCCGTTTGTGGATGTCATTGACTGTCTTTGGTGTAATAGCAACATAATTGCTAGAATAGAAGCCCTTGTATCCATTCTATAATTGGGTAATAAGATTTTAAGAGACCACAGGTACCGAGTCATAACCAAAACTAAACATATGCAATACACATAACATGCCAAACTGCTCTAACATGATTATATAATTTTCACACCTACATTACACTGAAAAAAAATCTGAAGAGAACATTTCACAAAAATAAAATAAAAATCACAGCAGGTCATTCATCTTATAGTTATGTCGGTATTATATAACAGATTCCAGTCAAGAAGTAGATGCATTGCAATCTGAAATGTTTGATAAGGTGTGACCATGATATAGAGATCTTACAGTACCTGGTGAGTTCTTCTAACAAAAGACAAATTTAGATAGACATGTACAAAAATGCGAGAGTAACATTTACAAGCATCTGTGGGAGGGACAAGTCCTATGGTTTTGTTGACATTGTAAGTTTAGAACAGGGCACAGACTTGTACTCCATAGATTGTTTGTATATTTTGGTCATTAGATTGTTTTGCCTCTTTTGACTGAAGGAACAGACAAAGATACAAGTATGTACATGGCCATTTAGAATAGGGCAGTATGGCACAAACCTGTATTCCAAAGATGTTGTTGACATTGTACATGTGCGCCAAGCCACACACCAGCTCCCTGATAACAGTGTTGAGCCCAGGGCAAAGGCCTCCACAACTTACAATGCATGCTTTCACTTCGTCTGACTCAAAATTAACCTAACAAGATTGAAGTACAAAATATTTCTGTCAGACAAGACGCCAGTGATGCAGTCAATAATCAAACGAGGTGCAAGTGACCGTACCCTCTGACGGGGTCCAGCGCGACGGAAGTGAACCCCCCGGCGGCTATTCTTTTGAACAACAACCTGTAATAGCAAATACAGCTACTTGTAAATCCACAATCGACCGTGCAACATCAGATTGAAAACATTGAGCGACACTCTACATACCTTTTGTGGTACGGTGTCATCTTCATTGACAAAATATTGCCTGATACCGATAAGAAGAGAAGTTCCAGTGTCACATATACAGCATACTCACTCAGAGACTTACCAAAGAGCGGAAGATGAAAGAAACAATATGTACGCAGGACAAGCCTTACTTGACGGTTGAATATGCTGGGTGGTCTTGTAATGGGTTCGGGTAAGTCTGCAAAAGCAATAAAACAGCAAACCATAAGCTCAATTCTCATGGTTTCACCTTTCAAACAAATTAAATTCACTGCGGTTGGGCACATATAGAAAGACCAACTTCTACAAATTCTCATAAATTGGCTCACGAATTTAACTGAACATGGCAGGGAGAAGCAGACAGACTATAGATACTAACAGATTACTACTTCTCCGGTATCGATGTTACCCGTTCTACCCAATCAAATCTCCCACTCCCAAAAGCAGAGCCAACGACAGTAACTTATGGCATCCACAGAATAGCCACAGCTTTGCTAGTATTCATCGGAGTTGCCCTCTATCTGTGGATCGTGACCGACAAATCAGCCACACTGCACGCTCTCAGGTCGAGTTTGATTTCGACAGTAGTGTCCAAAAACGGATCTGCATAGCGGAGATCCGAAATCGAGCAACCCACGCAAACATCGGGGCCAGGCTTGCCCCCAAAAAATGGGCAATCCCCGGCCCCGGACAATTTCGCTGCTCACGCACGCCCCACTGACAGTCAAATAGCTAAAGCTGCACCGCACAAAACCCATCACGAACCGAAACGAGCGGCCGAGCAAGGAGGGGCAGGGGAGGGGAGGGGAGGGGAGAAGGGGCAGGGACTCACGGGGACGTCGGGGATGTAGTCGGCGAGGTGGGGCACGTCGTCGAGGACGTATCCGAAGTCGCCCTCGGAGATCTTGACGTATGCGGCGTCGGTGAGGCTGGCGTGGGAGGCGTTGCGGAGCGCGCGGAGGTTGGGGTAGGAGTCGCGGGAGATCCGCACGCACATGGCGGAGAAGGGCAGCGCCGCCTTGGCGTTGCCCCCGCCCTGCTGCTGCTGCTCCCCGTCGCCCCCGCTGCCGCTGCCGCCGCCGTCGTTCTCCTCGTCCTCCCTCCGCTGCTGCTCGTCGTCGTCGCCGTCCGGCGGCAGGATGATGTGGGACGCCATGGGCGGCGGAAGAATCGGAATCGGAGCCGGGGGGGTTTTGGCTTTGGTTCGCTGCCGCGCTGTCGCGAGCCGACGGGTTTTAATAAAAAAAATTTTGAAGACTGACTGACTGGCCGGCCGGACGCTTCTCTCTTTCTTGCTCGGTGGTGCGGGTCGGGTATAGAGGTGGGGGTGGGGCGTCGGTAGTCGGCAGTCGGCAGTCGGCAGCGGGGCGGGGAACAATCTCGGGGCGCGTGTGGAAAGCGGGGATGCGATGCGGCGAGCGGTTTCGGCCTGCGGTGCTGCGGTATGGTGACCGGCCTCTGCGTACACGGTTTTATTTTACCGGGATCAGCAGCACTTGGAGACGGACTTGTCAATCGGGTGAAGCTAGATCTACTTTCCGAGTCTGTGTGCGGCACGACTGAAAATTTGTTACTCTGCCCCGTGCCGTTATCGGCCGGTTTGAGACCGAGGTCAAGGGGACGCCGCCGTTGCATACGACTCGCTGGTCACTGGAACCAAAATCTTCCATCTCCATGGCCCCGGGGGCGTCGTCGCCGGTTTGAGACCGAGGCTCGCCCCCGGACAAACAACACACAAGCACGTACGCGTACAGAAAGCCAGTCCGCACGCACAGTCACGCCGTCCACATGGCAGGTAGCGCGAGTCCATTCAATTCAGGGCGTCGCCGTCGCATACCTTGCCTTGCGCCGCAGGAAAGGAACCCGACCGAGCGGATCACAGCCGCAAACGCACACATTCGTCAGCTGGTGGATAACAAACTCTTCTTCAGAGCTCCTCACCATATTGTCTTCTAAACGCCCAAAGCTGGATTCTCCAGCAAGAAATCTCAAGTGGACTTGAAAACGGTATTACGTTACTCCCTCTGTAAACAAATATAAGACGCTTTAGGTCACCTAAACACCAGAAGGATGACAGGAGGGCGCCAAATCTGCTGTGGCATTCATATGTCATAAACCCAAAATGAACATATAGATGGATCATACAAGCAGAGTGGTACAGGTCTCTCAACTAAAACACCACCCGACGTCGCCTGATTTAGGGACGACCCTAGTGTAGCTGCACGGTAGAGCACACACCAGATGACAGAAACCTTATGATTATTCATCGCTGTAATAACTAGTCAACAAAAATATAGCATCACTGGTTTTATTCCAGCCGAGGGCCGGTGCAGGGCTAAGGCTTGCAACTTCGGAACGAACTCCACAGGTCTGTCCAGGTGCCGACCGATGAACCATCACTTGGAGAGGAACTTCCGGCTGACGGACTCGTAGCTCGGGACGTGGATAACTGCAACAAGAACATTCAAGTTAGTCAGTGCAGCTCCTTCAACACCACGCGAGCCGCTAACTTGGAAGTATTGAACATACCATCGCCCCATGATGCCAATGTAAGCGGTGAAGAGATTATCTTCTGTGCAACCGTAGAGATGTCGTTCAGGGTGGTCGCCTCAACAGCTCTCACAAAGTACTCAACGGGCTTCCTGTAATTTTGACGATGCACAATGAATGGTCAAAAGACAAACAATGGTTCTGCAGAAATGCTGTAACAAAACCGACACTGCTGCAGGCATCATCACGTCATAAGATCGCTGGATTCCTTCTAATGTTGTGTGCTTTAACTGTTTTAGGCAGCACTGAATGGTCAATGGGACCCACAAGAAAACTATAGCTATACCGACTTGTTTGGCAAGCAAAAGTACTCCTACTTGACATAATAAGAAACTATCTACTAGAACCACGGTGATACAAAAAAAGACAATATAATCTTTCATAGTTCATGACATTGTCATTGGAAACTACAGCAGGCAGAATATAGGAGGCACAGAGGTGACAAAGACATAACTCTAGGCACAGCTTGGTTGAAAGCAAAGAAAAAGATAAGAGGAGAAAAACTCTTAAGGGGGTCTAGATGGACCATTTAAAGTAGTCGGTGACAACAATTTAGTTTTTGTTTACACTGTTCAACAAGACACACATTGCATACATATGATATGGAAGATATGACATTTAATTCGTAACACAGGGATATGTGGAAAATGTATTACGATACTCTTATGCACGTACCTTTGCCCATAAGTCAGAACCTGTCTTCCAATATCTTCAGATGCCACAATCTGTATGAAAGGAAAAGTAGTGCGAAGAGCATTTTAGGGAAGCAAGTCATAAAATTGGGATTTGATCAGGAGAAACAACAGCGTACTCTTGATTCCAAATTCATCAGAACTGCAGCCTTGGTAGCCTCTTTAGCACGATCAAGCTGCTCTTGAGTAACTATATGAGGTAAAAGACCGGGGACAAAAAGAATGTAACTTATTATGGTCAATCTAATCTGGAAACAGATGGTCTTGAGATGAAAAACAATAAGGAACCTTTTCCAGGGGTTGCAACTTCAAGGAGTTCCCCTGCTGCCAAATCCACAGCCGTTGATGCAAAATCTGGGCTCTGTTAGAATGATAACATGAGATGTCAAAGCCAAGGGGGGCACATAACAAGAGTACAATAACTGTAGAAGCTTGAGTAGACTGTGTCAGTGACAAAGCTACGCCTAGAGTGATGTCCAAGCGACATCACAGGAAAAAATTAGCAAGCAAAACCCAGCTATAAGTTACTGTATATGTGTACACAAATACTGTATACATGCAACTATTTGAGCTTTTGACATCATTAGGTTCAACTGCTAGCACCGCCACTGGACTATGTTCAGCCTTTAACTCGTATTTCAAGTTCAGGACGGGGAGGATTTAAAATAAAGGACTGGGACGTGGGACCGGGTAACTGACTGAACTAGACAGCATTAACCACCAGCTCACCTAGAAAATCTTAGACCACGAGGCATGGATATAGTTGACTAGTAATTATAATCTAACAAAATACTACATCATTGTTTCCCATAGTGACTTGTTACACCATATAGGACTGGGACCGGGTAACTGACTAGACAGCATTAACCACCAGCTCACCTAGAAAATCTTAGACCACGAGGCATGGATATAGTTGACTAGTAATTATAATCTAACAAAATACTACATCATTATTTCCCATAGTGACTTGTTACACCATATAGGACATATTTTTGTTCTTAAACAGATAAATATATGCCCATCTTCCTAAATTTTCCGTACTCATGTTTAATAATACTTAGTTGTATGAAGCATAGTTCACCTAGCCTGCAAATAAAAATGTACTGATTGGATAAATTTCGTAATTATAGAACACACAGCTTGTGCCATCAGGTAATACACATGCACAAATAAAACAACTCTTCAGAAAAGGGAAATATGAAAATTATATTGAGAACACACAAAAATCTGAAGTGGTACTATCCATTATCAACAAGAACTTCTTCATTGTGTTTATTGCATTAATTTAGAATGATAACCATATTAGAAGTCATGCTCTATGAGAGGCTTACAGTGGCTGCATGAATTCCGAAAAGACCTGAATCATTGTAGATACTGTTGAAAGCAGAGAATGACTCGATCTGGTCATACTTGTTCAAGACACGGAGATCTGTAGGTAGAGGAGTATAGCTCATGTTTAGGTCACTTACAGAACTATGCATGTGTATGGGCATGAGACAAGTATGAAAACATTGATTTAAACAGCAGCATACACAATCGAGAATGCATTCCCTTCCCAGGGCCACCAACAGAGAAAGACCCCCCTCCTCCCATGAGCATCTACAAACAGGTTGATTTATCTTATCTTTCAGCAGCAATTATATGAAAAATAGGTTTGCGCATTAGATAATATATAAAGCAAACCCAACAAGCCAAAAAAACAACATAAGTTAGTCCTAAATAATTACACCACTTTAAGATTAGTTACGCACCTGAAGCACAGTCACAATCATTGCAGTTTTCTCTTGGCGCCAGCCACCTGGCACCTCAAAAGCAAGTGCAATGTGCGTATTCTGATCACAGGAAATTCAATCTTAAGCATAAGAAAAGTAACAGTGCATATGCCTCAAGAATAATGCTGCAAATCAGCCAACAACTCACTGGAGAATCTGCTTGGCAACGATAGTCCCCTCCCACATACACCGATTTTGGCTCTTCATGACGTTTCACACCAGGAAGGTCTGAGAGCAGTGGTTCCGCAATCGAAACCAACTCATCATGTTCAAGTCCTGATGCTGCAAGAACCATCCTGGGAGCAGTGTAATTTTCCTACATTTATTTAACAAGTAAAATTGTCAAAGGGGGTAATTTCTCACTCAAGCATGGGAAACAAATCGCTGAATCTTACATGAATGAATTCCTCCAGGGTACTAATATCCAATCTCCTTATAGCAGATTCTGTAGCCATCAGAGGTTTCGCCAGTGCCCCAGAATACCCAGCCGAATGAAGTGCCTCCAAAAGCAGACCTTGTGGATTACTAGACACTTCAGATATTTCAGACTTTATCTTCTGGAGCTGTAGAAGAAGGAATACAGACCATGGTAAGTAAAAGGCAGGAAAAATATTTGTAAGTTTTAATCAAAATGACCAAGTACCTGCTCTTTGACCTCCCACTCTAAGAATGCTGGATTCCTCACACTGTCAACGAGAACTTCAACCATCTCTGGTGCATAACTCTTCAGTGCGTCATAGGTATAGCTCATTTGTTCACGAGAAGCAGATGCAGAGACATTTCCTCCGATGGCTTCCACCTCACGAACTAGCCGCAAGTGACTCCGATTTGCTGTGCTCCTGAAGGCCATTCTCTCTAATAGATGCGATGCTCCAGATGAACCAGGTGTTTCATAAATAGAACCACAGTCAATGTACAAACCCACTGATGCAGCCGCGCCCTGAAATAAGTCCTTAGGAAAAATACTGGCATGGACAGAACGAAAATACTGTGACATCAATGAGCATCAACAATACCGGTGATGTCTCTGATGCAATCTTGATGCCATTTGGAAGAGTAGTGATTTTTGTCTTGGATTGCTCAACAAAATCTGGTAGGGGTGGAGGAATTGTAATGCCTGGGAGCGGAACATCAAGAGGGGGTAGTTGGCTTGAGCCTCCGCCAAGAAGCCAGCTAAACAGACCACCTGAAGATTGCTTCACTACACTTGTGCTAGCAAACCTACTAGCACCATGATTCTGAAAGTCAGAAAAAAAAGTGTCCTCAAGATGTAGTATATGTCAATAATAATTAATTTAGAGTAAAACAACTCAAATGATGGGCAAACTTAGATGACAAGTACTACAATGAATATGACAACGGCCAAGGCTGAATTTCATCCCGAGTACATTTATAATATTGGGAAGAAAATAACTATTATAGTTAAGTACGGTTCAGACAAAAGGACAATATGATCACAGCTGTAGATCCAGATATTTGATCCTCTACACTCAGAAACAAGAGGGGAGCACCGTTGCCAGTTCCTCTCCCTCTTCTCTGGTGCTCCTCATATGTGTTGAGTGGGTAGAGTACCCACTGATTTCCCAAAGTGCTTTTAGATTTCTCAACGGTCGTCTGGTTTTCTTTCCTGCTCATATTTTCTACACCCTCCATTCACTTTTATAAATCGTTTCAGACAACTGAAAATGGGCTGCTTTGCATGTTGTCTGAAATGTCTTCAACGCCTTAAAAGTGAACAGAGGGAGTAGTTGTTTGTAATCTCTGGTGAATTCTTCAGGAACTATTCTTTTACCACAATGAGTTTTGTTGGTCCGATTTACAAGAATACAGAACAACTGTTAAAACACCTAGACCTGAAACCGACACTGGACTGAGTGGTTACAGGATGCAAAGGGCATGTTTGGTTCAAGGCTAACTTAGACACACATAACCTTAGGCAATGTGTGGCTCCCTAATCTTAGGTGATGTGTGGCTTACGATGAAAGTATGGCTAACAAAATTGGAGCCACAAGTGTGGCAAAAGTTGACAAAAGATTGTGTTTATGAGAAATAAGCCATATATAGGTAGTAAAGTGTGGCAAGCCACCACTGTGGCAAAAACCGAACACACACATAAAAAAATTGTAGCGTGCCTAAGGTTAGGAGTGCCAAGTTGTGGTTGGGAACCAAACAACCCTTAAATCACCAACAGTTTTCTTCTGACAAGCAATACCACTAACGAGGCTAAGTCCTACACATCAATAGAGATCATAGACGATGCACTTTCCATTGTCGTTGATCACAATGAAGCCACTGTTGCAAGGTATGTGATCAATGGTGAGGAAGAAAGAGAAATCCAGCACATTCATCGACTCATGTGACACTGACATCATGCCATTAGTTGACCACACAACTTACTCTTACATGTCACCAAGCAATCTATAGACCATGTCGAATCCTATACTTTGCACATTCAACAAACAACCGCTGCACCGATAATTGAGAGAACAAAATCTACAGCAAGCCTAACAAAATCATACAATGAATCAGCTCATCATTTCAGCATTTACAATCGTAGGAGGAGAGTCGACATTTCAGCTCCCAGCACCTGTGCCTACACTATTGTACTTCCAGCATAACAAAACCCGACCCATCTCCACATTTTGCTCACAACAACACACAGTACACACTACACGGCACGGGGATCACAGATCATATGCAAAATTACCGCGCCCATCTACTATAAGAAATCTGCAACAACTGTACTGAATCGGCAAACCGACCTGCTTGAGCAGTTCCGATCTAACCTAAGTCCGCTCACATGGACCGGATCGAGACATGCAACGGGGCCGCGGGAGGACGGCGGGGGAGGGAGGGGGGGGGGGGGGGGGGGGGGGGGGGGGGGGGGGGGTCGAACCTTGAGAGAGCGGAGATGGCTCCCAACGGCGCGATACATGGTGGCCTGCGAGACGAGATCCCGGGGGCGCGGAGGCGGCGAGACGGTGGAGGGGGGAGAGGAGCCGCCGCCGGTGAGGGGTTGATGCGAGGGCAAGACACTCCGCGGCGCGTGTAAAGGCTAGCGGGCGGCCTGGATCCGCTTCGGGCGCTGCCTTGTGGGCTGCTCCCGGGCCGCAGACGGGTCGGGAGGGTTTTCATTCGGCCCACGGCTTGCGTCCCGCCGAGTGAAAAATCCGGCGCGAAATTCCGTTGGAGATTCCATCACCTGCGGCTGGTCTTTTTTTTTTTGACAGCGAATAGACTTTATTCCTCACATAATACACAAGTCATTTACAAAAAGAGGAGAAATAAAGTCCGGGATAGAACTATCCCAAAATCCCGAAGATCTAATGGTAAGAGAATTTCTAGCTAGGCTATCTGCTACCTCATTCGCTTTACGAAAACAATGCACAAAGGAAGTCTTTGCAAATTCCAACTCCATTTGCTTACACTCCCTGATGATAGCCGCCTCAGGACCAAAGTATGTTTCTTATTGATTAAAGGCTTCCACTGCAACCATACTATCAGATTCAATAATCAGTGAATTACACCCAATCCTTTCTGCGAGAATCATTCCATTTCAAACTGCAATTATTTCGGCTGCATCAATATTACTAACATGTGGTATGAACCAATTAGCTGTTACAATAAAATCACCTCTGTCATCGCGAGCAACAGCACCTGTAGCTCCAGATAAATTTTCAGCACAAAAGGAGGCATCAACATTTATATTAACTGCCCCTCTAACCGGTTTCTTCCACATATGATCATATTTTCGAACTGGCTGTCTAGGAGTTGTCGCTCTAACAAAGTTAGTGCAGATAACCTTAATAGCAGGTAGGGGCCGCCAAATGTGTGGCGGGTCTGGCGTCTTTGGGTGAGCCGTAGAAGGTAGTCGACCACACGAGAGCCACTCGCGTTTGGCGACCAAACGGAATCACCAAATCACCCGTATTAAACGCCGTTTAGAGCAACTCCAACGCGCAGTGTCCACGCGCATCCATTTGGATCAAACATACACAAATCGCAGCACAATATGTCGACAAACAGATGACCCATTTCAGACATAATTTTGAGCCTGGTTTGCGACGACGCGGACACGTGCGACGCCCACCCTTGTCATTTCCCTGGCCCGCCAGTCGGTGACACATCCACCCTCATTTCCCTTCCTTTCCAAAACCCTCCCGCCCGCTCGCCGTGGCCGACGCGCCGAACCCCCTGCCGCTGGCCTCACCTCCACCATCGACAAGACCCGCGTCGTCCGCAAAAAGGCGTCGCATCCCAAGAAGGAGATGATGGACGCGCGGCGGGCCATTCAGTCGGCCAAGAGGGCTGGCCAGAGAAAAGTGCGTGCCGACAAGCTGGAAGCCGAAAACGCCACCATCGCCCAACAGGAGGCCACCATCGCGGACAATAAGGCCCTCGTCGCTACGGCCACGCATCAGGCCCTCCTCATACAAGGGTTCGACAAGGGCCTCGATTAGCATGGACTCGTTGTTGCCGCCATGGAGAACATCATTTTCGAGGGTGGTGTGTCCCTACAAGACCCAAAGTCAAGACGCTGCAGCACCTTCACGGCAGGCCAGGATAGCACGACCGACACCTTTTTGCGCAAGGCCATGATGGCATGGACAAGACCTTCGCGCAAGGGCAATATGGCATGGACGACACATTCCCGCAAGGCCATGAATTCCCATACGACCACGACCAAGAAGAAGAAGAGGAAGTGGAAATCGAGGGGGAGGCTTTGTTTGCTGACGAGCTCACAAACCAAGCCAATGCGCAAAGGAAGAAGCGCCAAAGCATTCGGATGAAGGCATGCACAAAGGATGAGGACAAACTCATTTTTGAATGTTGGAGAGATATTGGACAATATCCCAAGATCGGCGCCGAGCAAAAAGGACCAACCTTTTGGTTGAGAGTTCATGCCCAATTCGATTAACGCAAAAAGTTTCCGCCGTACAAGTTTGAGAGCAAGCGTGGTTGGGTGTCCATCTCGAAAAGGTGGGGGCTCATCTGACAAGAGTGCAATAAATTTAATACCACCCTTGAGAGCATCGTTAGTTAGTCGTCCTGTGAGTGGCATAGACGTCAAAGACATGGTATACAATTCCTGCATCGTCATTTCTGTTTTCGTTGTTTGATGTTTGCATGTCCATTGCACATATGAATGTGCATTCGTGTAGTCATTTGTAGGCATTCCAAACTTTGGAAGCTTTCAAGACCCAACATGGGAACAAATCGTTCAGCATCACACTTTGTTGGATGATCATAAAAAGATGACAAAGAAGCTCAAGGAGCAATATGCAACCCTCAAGAAAAATGAAGGGCCGAAGGCCATCGAGGACCTTGGTGAGGGAGAGAAGAGTCTGCGGGGAAAGGCCAACTCCAAGGAGGAGCAGCATGATGCGGCGACATTTGCCTTGAAAGAAACTTTGCAAGGCATGATGACCCAAAAGGAAACAAGAGAGGAGAAGCGTCGACGAGATAAAGAGGAGCAAATGAAGGCCTACATCGAGATACAAAATAAAAAGCTCGAGATGGATGCAAAAATATTTCATTGTAAGAGGTGATAGAGAGAAAAGTGAAACAAAGAGGTGTGGAATTTTGAGTGCCAACCAAAGTCAATGTTTGGTTGTAATGGATTTACCTTTTTAGGTAAAAACAAATCATTTCACGTACGGCGGATCATCAAACATACCTCACCAAATGCCCAACGACATGTTCGGATGTGTCTTCAAACATTTTGATTGGGCAAAAGCTATCCAACAATGTCCCTTAATTTTTCCTATTTGTCCGACCTTTTCTTTATCAAATTATATAGATCAATAGCAATTTAATCATACATTTAAATTGTTGCAAGAAATGCAACTAATGGAAAAAAGCATTGAATGTCCAACAACTATTTTACATCCGTCGAACCCAAAAACAAAAAACTAGCTGTCCGAACCCAATGCCTTTTATTTTTGGCATCTTTCCCCTCTCCTTTTGTGCAAAGCGTGCATACATGATATTATGTAAGTCGTGAACAAACTCATATTGAGATCCAAGTCGTTCTTCTTCACATACGACATATTTTGCTCCTCAGGCAATCGCTCATCTAAAGCTTCCTCTTCTCAGCTCAATTTCCTTCTTTTAGGTTTTCGTGAACAAGCTAAACATCTTCGTCATATTTTCCTCCTTGATTTCATTTATGCTTGGCACATGCCTCATTTATTGTCATGACGTGCTCAAATTTCTCCGCTATCTTGGCTGCTTCTCCTTCTCCCATTTCCTTCCACTTGACCTAGCCACACGTGTGGTCGGTGCAAGTTCCCCTTTTGCTCCATCGGTTGGATCACCACCTTCATGACTTGCTTTAGTGTTGGCGGTCTTGAAGAAATGAGAAAATATTGCTCCACTTACTTTGCGCATTCAACTTGTACCTACAATGCATCATCTTGAATGAATTGCTCTCGGTGTTGTGATACAAAGCGGTCGCGCTAGAAAAGCAAGACAATGACATGATCAAACAAGTTGCAATATAAGAGCATCTCCAACAGCTCCCACAAAAAACTCTTCGTAAAAGTGGAATTTTCCCGTGAACCAGAGTTTTTTTACGGATACATAAAATGTTGGAGATGCTCTAAATCAAGGGCGATGGCTTTCATGAGAGAGAATCCGAGGTTTGGCACGGGAACAACGGGGATTGTCAAAATGCGCGGATGCTAATTGAATTTTGAACCGATGTGTAATATTTTGGATGTCAAAATGGTCCGGCCCGATTTGATGAGCCTTGGAGGAGCTTAAAAGGAATTTAATGATTGGACGAATGTAAGAGTAGTAGACTACATCGCCAAACATCCTCAACGCCCTACGCTCCCGAAATGGCAGGTGATATCCTAGCCCCAACTACGTTCCTACTGATGCAGCGAAGTTCAACGCACCTTGTGTGCAGGCTGTTGGCGAAGAACTCCACCCTTCCCCGCTCCCTTGTTCTTGCCAGAAGATTCGAAAGCTGCAGAAAAATCACCAGTTTATATATTAAGTCAGCCGGGTGATGAAAAAATTTCCCCTTCATAAGGGCTTTGTTACGGGTAGACCATAACGTTCAAGCTAATGTCGCAAAGCCAACCCATGTCAAGTTACGGTCCTGTCCATTCGTGCCCCTCACAGGGCGATAATCCGGAAAGTTGCTCGGGTTCCCAGCACACCCGATAGCCGCCCTTAACACACTCCACACAAACCCAGCGGCGATGCACTGGAAAATAATATGGTCAATGATTCGTCCTCGCAACACCACACCACATGCACTTGCCGTTGCCCGGGCCGTTACATTTTTTAACTTAATCCCCACTTGAAATCCTATTTCTCGCCAAGGGAAGATTTCGATTTTGGAGGGGACTTTGGCCTTCCAAAATCCCACTCAAGTCACATGGAGCGCTAGAACTCGTGCGGCAGGTGGCTAGGAAGATCTCGGCGAGAAAAAGCAAAGGCGTGTTCCTCAAGCTTGATATCTCCAGGGCCTTTGACTCTCTCTCATGGCCCTTTCTCTTCGAAGTCCTCAAGGCCAAAGGATTCGGTGATCGTTGGATCTCCTGGATTATCATTCTACTGCAATCAGCTTCCACTAGAATTGTGATCAATGGTGACCAAGGTAGGCGCATCAACCATGCCCAAGGTCTGCGACAAGGAGACCCTGTCTCGCCTCTCCTGTTTGTGATTGCTATGGATATCCTCACAGCCATCTTCGCCAGAGCCCTTGAGGAGAGAATCATTACAAGCTACAGGGGCATCTCGGCACATCAGCGTCTTTCCATATACGCAGATGATGTAGCCCTCTTCATACACCCCCTCAGGCAAGATCTCGAGTTCATCAGATGTGGGCTACAGATTTTTGGCGAGGCTTCGGGCCTCAAGGTCAACTACAAAAAATCTACTGCCACGCTCATTCATGGCGATCAGGAGGACAAGGAGAGAATCCTGGCAACCCTCCAGTGCCCGCTGACCAACTTCTCGTGCCGATACCTCGGGCTCCATCTCGCGATCAAGCAGCTCACCAAGGCTGATTGGCAACCCTTGCTCGATCTCGTGAGAAAATTCCTCCCTGCATGGCAGCGTGGCCTAATGCAGCGTTCTGGGCGCCTGATTCTTGTGAACTCTGTCATAGCGGCGAGGCCGATCCACCAACTGCTCATCCTCGAAGCCCCGGCTTGGGTGCTGGAAGACATTAATAGTTGGATGCGGGCCTTCTTTTGGGCTGGCAAAGATAAAGTCAATGGTGGCCAATGCTTGGTGGCATGGAACTCTATATGCCGTCCCTTGAAGTTTGGTGGGCTGGGAGTCAAGGATTTGCACCGGCAAGGGCTTGCCCTTAGGGTTCGGTGGGAGTGGCTCCGACGCACAGATCCGAACAGGCCATGGCAAGGGCTCTCTCTTTTTGTGGATGATGATGCTAGAGCAATTTTCGACAGCCTGGTGCATATCTCTGTTGGGAGAGGAGATAAAGTACTTTTCTGGAGAGATCGATAGATCCATGGCTTTGCGGTCAAGGACATTGCACCCATGGTTCATGCCCTAATCGACACTCGGACGATAAATCAGAGAACTGTGCAGCAGGCCACTGTGGATGAGAGATGGGTTTTGGACATCCCGGACAGCAACTCCTTCCAAGTGCTTCTACAAGTCATGCATCTACGGCTGGCCATCTCCACGGTGCAGCGAGACCTCGACGTGGAGGACGTGTTTTCTTGGCCCTGTGCTGCCTCACAAGCTTATTCAGCGCAGTCCACCTATGCCACTCTTTGCCACGGTTTGGTCTCTTTCCCCCAGGCCAAAGCCATTTGGAGGAGTTGGGCTCCACTCAAGTGCAAAATTTTCTCTTGGTTGGCCACGCAAAAGAGAATCTGGACTTCGGATCGTCGTGCCAGGCATGGCCTTCAGGACGAACCTTCCGCATGCTACACATGTCTCCAGGAGGTGGATGATGTTGATCATATCCTTGCACAATGTGTCTATGCCCGTGAAACCTGGCATCGCTGCTTTGATGTTCTGAACCTGCCTACTGCGGTCACGACACCCCAAGATTGCTTTATGGAATGGTGGATGGCGCAGAGACAAGCCTTCCAAAAGGAGGAGAGGCGTGGGTTTGACACTTTGGTTATCTGTGCCACGTGGTCCATGTGGAAGCAGCGGAACGCCCGTGTCTTCAATCAGAGAGAACAACAATTAGATGCGCAGGCCCTGACGAGTAGCATTCTTGAGGAGATTAAGGAATGGAAACTTGCTAGAGGCGGAGTAGGTGGTTTACAAAGATTCGTGAGAGTGTAGCTTATTCTCTTGTAATGGTGTGGGTGGGCTAATGGTGGTGTCCGCACTACTATCGGCCTCTTGTAATCAAATTTTCTCCCTTCTATAAAAATATGGTACGCAATTTGCTTTTGCCACTGAATGGCATTTGTGATGTATTGTCAAAAACTATGAGTGGCAAAAGTGATATGTCAAAATCTAGAATGGCATAAGTAAAGTAGGCAAAAGCTAGAGTGGCAAAAACAAAGTTTTCTCAATAATATTACTCTTCAGGGAGGGAATCAAATATACATTTGATATTGCACAATGCTCACCATTCAAGCATGGAATAACACAGTTCCACGGCCAGTGATTGCAACAATGGATCCATCTTTAAATTTCACTTTCTCTCTTACTGAATAATTACTTTCAGTAAACTTCTTCGCACAACCAGCCATATGGTTGCTGGGACCAGTATCCAAGTACCACACTTGATTATCAAATTATCTACTCCCTCCGTCCCAAAATAAGTGTCTCAACCTCAGTAAAAGTTATACTGAGGTTGAGACACTTATTTTGGGACGGAGGGAGTATGTCACAAGGTCTTACTTTTCATTGAGACAAATTTCTGCTTGCACATCTTCTGCAACTTGTGTTAATTCACAGGTCTGCACCATCAACAAGGCACCTCATCTTCTTTTTCTGCAACATACACCCTCTCTTTTTTGGATCTCTTTCAGTCTTTCTTGAAGTGTCCTTTCCTGCCACAGTTGTGACACTTAGCCTTCATCTCTTGTCTATTCACCCTTCTGGCAACCACTGTCATGCTTTGGTTCAGACTTGTGCTGCTACCCCCATCGCTTGATCCTCCCTTTGCCTTTCTTCTTGCCAGAAAAGCATTCCCGATCATGAACGGGACAGCATCAAGTGTTCCCCTTCCTTGGGATCACCAAACCTGGAACAAATTCGTTACTCATATGACTTGTATCTCAATACCAGGTCTTCAATAGGCATAGTGTTCAAAGGCTCAATTGAGGCAACAATTTGCATAGATCTAACACATTTACATTTCACCATGTATTTCAGACATGACACAAAAACAAGAGTAAAGTCAACACTATTAAGTTATCATGTCCTTAACAATTTCTTCATTTTCTCAGGGCATGCGTTGCAAGGTAATACTACCTATGTCCACTGCAAGGCTGGACGGGGAAGAAGCACTACTGTGGTTTTGTGCTATTTGGTATGGCAAAAGTGCATCAGTAGTGTATTGCTTTTCATATTTTCCTTCTATGTATTGAAACTTACTACCTGAATGTATATAATATGCAGATCAAATACAAAAACATGACTCCTGAAGATGCTTGGGCTCATACCAAATCGATACGTCCTCGGGTTTGTTTGACAAGTACTCAAAAGGAGGTACATAATCTGACCTTGTCTACTTAGTACTGTATGTATTACCTGAATGATAGAGCCGTTCTCCTTATAATCGAAATCGCAGAGCTGTTTGAGTTCTTTCTAACCGCGTCCTTGCCACAGGCTGTTGCACTGTTTAGCAAGCTCAACCTTGATGGAGGCCTTCCATTCCAGAGTTCGGTGGGGGCAGCAGCCCGTCCCAGGCCCAACACTAGGAAGATTCAGCCCGATCCTTCGGATCATCCGGAACTGTAGCACTGTCACGTGCATTATTACCGAAGGAGATCAGTTTGTGTAATACTACCAGTCACATTACGGCACGCATCTAAAGGAAAAATAGCAAGAATAGTTTGCCTTGTACGCAGACCAGTTTTTTGGGTGTAATGATCATTGTGCACTATGTCATCTATGTTTTTTTTGCGGGGACGTCATCTATATTTTTGATATATATGGATATAAATGTGAATATGCCTTATCTATTTTGCATGCGCCAATTTGCCTGTTCCTATCCTTGTCACTACCATCTTCCTTTTTTTTTCGACAAAAGGGGTTGACCCCCCGGCCTATGTGTGCAATGATTGCTACTCCCTCCGTCCTGTATTACACTGCTTCCTTGTTTTACGTGAAGAATCATAATTTTTTCCTAAAATTAACACTGTTGGAAATTATGTTTTAATATAAATTAAATTACATTTTTTGGTGGCATATACCATATGTTTTGTTGGTCAAAGTAAAACCTCAAAATACGCGTGCACCACGTAAATAAGGACATAGGGACTAGCAATCATCAAAACATAATATCCAAAACCACAATGAGCCGAACTATATTGGTTAAATAAATTATGTGTTGCTGTCTCCAAATGACTGCACCCAAAGGTCATATATTCTTGAGTACCAACATGCGCCTCAGAATGTTTCCTTTTTCAACATATCAAGGAAACGAGGGTTTATCTCAAAAAATTTACCAGTTAGGTCGGGGCCAATGGATATAAAGTTTTCTCCTTGAGCTGGTCCTGCAACCATTTCTACACCCACCTGATAAATTTGTTCTTGTACGGCCATGGTTGCATTGGACGAGGATCCCCTGCCGTACGGCAGGGTGCCGTTGCATCACTGACACGTGGGCCCGGCTGGAACATGGCCCACCTGTCAGTAGCCCAACGGCAGGTGCCGTACGTCAGAGGAGCTCCTTCCGGTTGCATGCAACCTGCAAAGACTATTGGAACACAAGATAATTCAAAACTCAAAACAAATCCCAAAAACGCTCAGCTCCCCGGCAACGGCGCCAGAAATAAGCTTGACGGCCTGCAAGTGCACTGGGTTTAGTTATAGCTTTTTCGAAGTAAAATTATCGATCCCATAGGGAGCACAGGAATTAGGCGTTGCCTCCTGTGGATTAATGAGTTGTGCGTGCAAGTAATTGTAGACTCCAGACAAAGTGAGGATGGAAATAATAGTTGTTTTGGTGAAGAGTGAACTAAAAATAAATAACATAGAAAGTAAATAAAACAATAGCACGAGTAACAAAGTGAAACTGACAGAGGAGTAAGACGTTCTCAGGGAGTCTGGAATTTCCATTGGTATGTTTCTAACGCAACCTATGTGCCGGTAAAGTATTGTCTGGATACTTGAGCCTCTCCTGATGATTATACTGGGTGGAGCTGGTACAAAACACATTCTACTCTAGGTAGACTTTGTGCCACGCACGCCCTACCGTAGTCTCCCTCAGTAGGTTACAACTACGGTAATTAAGGGTTGCCCCATGGACGCGGCCTCTGTAAGGGTTCTTCGTAATTCCCCTATCAATTGCAAAGGCAAGGGATGAAGGATTTTACTGTCACCTTGAATTACCTTCACATCCTAACCTTTACAATGATAGTGATACACTCCATGGCTTTTCAGAGACAATGCTGAGTGGGGGCCCTTCACAACATTCATGAAGTTTATTAAACTAAGCATTCAACAGGGTATCTCATATCCTATAACGTTTCAGATCCTATACATACCAAGGTTCATCCATGGAACTAAGGGGTCTACTCACATATGGAGACAACAAGCATCATGACGATGGTAATGGTGAACATGGATGAATCACACAAGTAACACACAAGACGATCCACTAGGGTTCCTGATGTTGCAATGAGACGGAGAAGGATGTGGATGATGATGATGACAGTGGTGATGATGTTGACGATAGTGGTGGTGATGTTGACGCCCCCTTGCGTTTGGTGGTGAAGATGACGATCTCCTCCTTGCGTTTGTTCTGCATTCTAGATGTGTTTCTGGTGCGTTTGTTTGTTTGATCACCGATCCAACTTCATGAGGTGGAAATAGTTGATGAGGCGGTGGCGTTGGCACCTCGTACGGCCATGCATACGAGCGGATGCGCTCGTATGCTAGGTCGTCTTTTGCTCTGGAGCCGTCGTGTGAACTCCTCCTTCATCCCTTTGCTTCATTCTTCTTATGGTAGTTAATTATCACTTTGAATTACGTGATTCCACCATAATTTCCTAGGAATCCTTCCATAGAACTTAATTTACTCCAAAAGACGTTACCTGGAAATTCCGACAAAAAGTAGTGCGCGAACGCGGTAAAATTCCACAAAGCCTACCATGTATGCACAAAATAACTATCAAAATCATCACATATTTTGGACTTATCACTCGTTGCCCTTAGTCTCTTCGTGGCCAAGTCTCCATAATCGTGGGTACCTACAGGAATGAAGAACACGAACGACACAAGAGACAACTATGAAGCAATTTTATGTTACACATACGCGACGTTAATTCAAAGTACTTCTGTCGATTCCTCCAACAAATACATAGGATTGTAGGCTATGCCTCAACCCATGACTTATCGAACTACTCACCCATGAAGATCAGGTCACAAGGAGAAATCATTGAAGACACATCATGAAGATTGATTGATTGATAATATGACTTACAATAGTTGCCGGATGCGACACACAATTAGAAAGTATGGCTAGTTGGCTGAGTGCTATAGTGGTGGAGATGGCGGCAACTACGAAGATGGAGATGGGAAATGGAGGCGGCTAGGGTTGTTGTTGATGACGAATATGCAGGTCTCGACGATTGCCTGTAGTTCTTCTTGCATGGCACCTTTTATAAAGTCTAATTTGGTGGATCAGGGACATTGTTGGTAATCCATACGATCACGCATACGAGCGGGTGCGGTCGTATGGAACTCCGCCTTTTGCTCTATTTCCTCTGGTGCGCCTCCCACTTGATCTCCTCTATCTCCTGTTTGCTCCTTTCCATGTATTGATTTGATTTCGTCCGTAAATAGCCCATTTCCTGTGGAAATAAAATAAAGATCAAATATTTGGAATCCTTTGCATTCATTCGTCACTAGTAGCAATATCTGGGCGGATGTTTATTTTTTATGAAATATCTCGGTTTAAACTCATGTTTGATGAGGGTAAATATTAACATTGCCATGTTGAAGTACCGACCGAAAACGCAATATGGGTCCAGCATGATCTGCTCACTGCCAGAGCTGTCGGATGCCTCAGAGCCATCCATCCTCTCCTCCTCTCTGAACGGCAGGCCGGTGAGCGATTGTAGTGCTCGCGTTTGCTCGTGTGCAAGCGCACACGCCATCCTAGCTCCAGAATGTGCGCATGCAGGGCATCAACGGTATTGTCCTTCGTGTCCTTGTCAATAGCAGTGTGGTTAGTAGCGACGCCCTACTTCAACGTCGCACGGCGGGCATGCTGCTTGTGCAACCGAGAGTTCATTGAATGAGTAATCTAAGGATGAAAGAAGTCATGCAATTATCAATTCAAAACTGCATGTGCCACCTAATTGCTGAATGAAACATCTCTAAATAGGAAACCATATGTACAACAACATGGTAAGCCGTCCAGTTGTTAAGTGAGCAATCTAAACACGAAATACAAAATGTCTGCCAGAATATGCAATCCAAGTAAACTGATGACAACCCAAATCAATGATGAAAATATACCAATTCCAAGAAACTACAAGTGCAAATCTAACAAATCCAACCAAACTACTTGCGCACATGTATCAGCCAATGAAACTGCATGTGTAAATCTATTAAATCCTACGAAACTGCATGGGCAAATCTATCAAATCGAAACAAACTATGTGCGCGAGTAAATTGCAAAAAACCACCACATTTGGGGACGCTAAAACAGAAAGCCACCAGGTTTCGTAATTTTTTCAAAAAACCACCACGTTTGCGCTGACAGTTTTCAAAAAACGCTGATCGCACGGTTTGGCGCGTCTGAGTGGAAAACTGACATGTTGGGCCCGCTGTCAGGCGCCACATGGCCAGGGGGAGCCGGCGCCCGTGACGCGCGCCGTTAGACGGCGCCCGACCTAACGAGCGGCCCGACCCATCCATCCATTTCCCCCATATCCCATCTAGTCGTCGTAGGTCACTTCCCGCATGGCGACCGGTGGTGGCGGCGGCGGCGTTGACGACGGCGGCGGTGTTGACGAAGGAGGCGCATCCGGTGACGGTAGGGACGACCGCGACCTCGCCATCGCCGATGCTGGTGGCCGCCCCGTCCTTCCTGGCTCTCCGACAGCGCTCCCTGGTACGTTTGGCGCCTCTCGATCCGCCGGCGTCGGCGGAGATGAGCGCATCAGATACGAGCGCAACATCTTCAACTCCGACGACGTGGAGGCACGTGCGGCCGCCAAACTGGCCCAGGTCTGGAAGGCCAATCCAGGGCGGAGCCACCACTTCACATCCGGCCTCGGCGGCGTGGAGTGAGTGTTTCCAAAATTCTCTTTTTGATTATGCCTGTGTAGTTGAACAATTTGAGTGATTATGCTACTGTAGTTGCACAGTTTGAGTGATTTTGCTAGTGTAGCTAGACTCTTTCCTCTGTATGAATCTCAATTTAGGAATTAGGGTTCATCTTAGCTGAATTAAGTTTTATCTTACTTTGAGTGAATGTACTGTTAAATGAATATGAGCTGTTAAGTGAATATGAGCTTATTTGTGGATAACTGAATTTAGTTTTATCTTAGCTCAGTTGTGTTTACATAGCTCAATTGTAACTGAATTGTGGATAACTGAATTTACTGAATTTCACTGTTAACTTAGTTTTAATTTAGTTTTAACTTAGCTTAGTTTTAACTTAAAGCAGATTTTGACTGTTAACTGAATACGAGCTTAATTGTGGTTAACTGAATTGACTGTTAACTGAATTGACTGTTAACTGAATTTACTGTTATCTGAATTTACTGTTATCTGAATTTACTGTTAACTGAATTTACTGTTAACTGAATTTTCTCTTCACTTTGTTGTTTCTCTGAATGTAATCTTGACTGTTATCTGAATCTGTTGTTCAGTTAATGGTGTTAACTGAATGTAATGCTAACTGAACTTGCAGTTTGGATGATGATGAACCATGGGATATGAGGTTTCATTTCCAAGGCTGTGACAATCTGGAAAGGACCTTATGTGAATCAAATATCACATATATCAACATGTTAGCTATTATTGGGATAGAGGGGTATGATCAAAAGGATTCAATGTACTATGTGAAGCAAGAGGGTGTAGGAATGGCAGGCATGCAGCTAATCATATCTGAGGAAGATGTAGAAGAAATGTTGGAATTGTATGAGGAGAAGAGGTGTGTTACTATCACAGTAATGAAAGGAAGAGAGTCAGAGATGGCAAAGTTGCAGATCAACATTGGAGATGGATGTGAAAAGCAGATTCCAATATCTGAGATTGGTTCTCCAAAGGTGTACAATATAGATGATGCAGGTGTGCTCTACCAAAGTCAGACCAGTGGACATGAAGCAGATATATGTGCTCCAGTTGTTAGTGTTCACACAGAGGACTCCTATGGACAATATCTCTTCACTCAGGAGAGTTGCAATGTTAAAAAGGGGAGGGACATAGCTGGTGTGAAAGAGTTAGATGATTTTCTTAAAGAGTTTGCAGATGACAGACCAGTAGTACAAGGAGAAGAAAGAATGGAAGAGGATGAGTTGATGGTGACAGAGGACATTGATGTGGATAGCTCTGAAGAGGAGGAAGAGGAGCAGAGTGATGATGCAGATTTGCACCAGAAATTAAAAGATCTCAAGAGGAAGAGGGTATATGAAGGTGATTCAGAGCCAGAAGATCTGTTTTGTGAGGCTGAGGAGGAGGATGAAGTAGAGGGGTTTGTTGATGCACCACTAGTGGAGAAATTACCTGTTAGAAGAGGTCCAACAAGTAGATCACACTGCAGTTCCAAGGCCAACCTTGAGGCAGACTACATTCCCTTATCTGATGAAGATATAGATGATGAACTTCAAAATGATTCTGATGAAGAAGTAGTGTTGTATTGTTCCTCATCTGGGAGAAAGTCCAGAGCAAAAAAGAAGAAAGCCAGGATATGGTATGATGAAAATAGGCTTATGCCACAGGAACAAATTTGCTGGCACATGTGTTTTGTTGATGTTTACCAGTTCAGAAGAGCATTGGTTAACTTGCATGTGACACAGAGAAGGAACTTCCATTACCATAGAAACAACAAAGATAGGATCATTGTTGATTGTGTGGAGAAAGGTTGCCCCTTTCTCATGAGTGCATCTGTAGTTGGGCAAGAAAAAACATTCTGTATTAGGAAGCTGCAATTAGAGCATACATGTGCTCCAAGTGGTGAGAACTGCAAGGTTCCTGCTAGGTTTGTGGCCAAAGCAGTTGAAGAATGCTTCAGGACAGATCCTAAAGCAGGAATTCAGACACTCATAGACAAGACAAAGGAGAAGTATGGTGTGGAGGTTGGTAAGATGATGGCATACAGGGCAAGGCAGCAAGCTCTCAGTGTTGTTCAGGGTGATCAGGAAGCCCAGTACACTAGGATTAGAGACTATCTTCAAGCTGTTTTGGACACAAACCCTGGTAGCAGATGCATTGTAACAACTAGAGTTGTTAGAGAGCATCCCAGCAAAAATCCCAGATTTCATAGACTCTTCATTTGTCTTGCAGCCCAAAGGGAGGGTTTTCTTAAAGGATGTAGACCATTCATAGGTATGTCTTTCTCTACAGAAATTTTACACTCACATATACATTGTTGCATCTCTTATGAAGTACTTGTTTCAGGTCTAGATGGGTGTTTTGTGAAACTAAACACAGGGCAACAAATCTTAGCTGCAACTGGCAGAGATGGAAACAATAATATATACCCTCTGGCCTTTGGAGTTGTAGAGAAGGAGGATACACCAACTTGGTGTTGGTTTTTAACACAACTGAAGATAGTTCTTGGTGAAGAATCAGGACAATTTGGAAAGTACACAATAATTTCAGACAGGCAGAAGGTATGTAATGTTGATATCTGTTTCTTTAGTTTCCTTAGTAGTGTATTGCATAACATAGATGTAGTGTATTGCACAACATAGATGTACCAATCTAAATTAGGTGTATCATACATGTAACCAGGGTCTGCTAAATGCCATTGGCCAAGTATTTCCCAATTGTCCTCAAAGATATTGTTTAAGGCATATATATGCAAATTTCCAAAGTGCTGGATTTAGAGGAGAAGAACTTAAGCAATATATGGATGCAGCAGCTTATTCATACACAAAGTATGGGTTTGATGAGGCAATGGAAGAAATAAGAAAGGAAAGTGAGGATGCTTGGGTCTGGCTTAAGAAAATACCTGTAGAAACATGGGCTAGATATGCTATGGATACCACTTGTAAAACTGACTTAGTAGTCAACAACATAAGTGAGGTGTTCAATAGGATGATCTTGGATATTAGGGGCAAACCCATTAAAACTATGGTTGAAGGGGCTACGTCCAAATTAATGGTGAAGTTCAATGAAAAAAGAACTGGAGGGGAATCAGCCAGATGGACAATTACCCCAACATATATGGAGATGCTAGAGGAGTCAAAGGAATGGGCTAGGAATTGTAGAGCGTTGATGGCAGGGCCTGATCTATATCAAGTGAATAGTGGTGAGAAATCATATGCTGTGAACTTGAAGGAGTGGACATGTGGTTGCAGAAAATGGGACATGAGAGGTGTACCATGTAACCATGCTGTATGTGCAATCTATAAGTCAAAACAACAACCCGAAGATTTTGTCCCTGAGTTCTTTAAGAAGCCTATGTACCTAGAAGCTTACAAGCCAATGATATACCCAGTTCCTGGACCTGACCTATGGACAAGAACAGACACTAGAGACATAGATCCCCCTGTGTTCCATAAGAAAAAGGGTAGAAACCAAACTCAAAGAAGGAAGGGCCAATTTGAAGTGCCAAAACCCAAGGATACTTCAAGAGTTGGAACCATCACATGCAACAACTGTGGGAAGCAAGGGCATAGATACACAAACTGTGGTGATCAATTGAAGCCATCCCTTGCTGCTAGGAAGAACAATCACAAGGTATTACAATGCAAATCCTTGACATATTTTCTTTGCAATGTTTAGTTTTGTACTATAAAAGTAATGCAAATACTTTACATGTGTAGGAAACAAGAACTGCCCCTCCATCAACACCTAATGCTGCAGCTAGTGGTACCAGAAAAGCAGCAGCATCATCATCTGGTGCAAGAGCTACTGGTGCAGCTAGTGGTACCAGAAAAGCAGCAGCAGCATCATCTGGTGCAAGAGCTACAGCTGCAGTCTCTAAAGCTTCTGGTGCAAGAGCTGCTGCTGCTTCTGCTGGAAGAACTATTGCTTCCTCATATGCTCCAGGAAGAGGTGCTTCCTCATCTGCTCCAAGAAGAGGTGCTTCCTCATCTGCTCCAAGAAGAGGTGCTACTTCTTCATTTGCTCCTCCAAGGCCTGCTGCTGCTAGTGCTTCTGGTTCTACAAGGGTCAGGAAGAAGCCAAGCAAGTTCAAAGACTATTTCTATGCTAGTGGCAATTAGTCAGACCATTAGTTCAGAGACTAATTCTGTATTTTGGGCAAAACTGCTGTAATGTTGGCAAAACTGTTGTGATGTTGGCAAAACTGCTGTGATGTTGGCAAAACTTGCTGTATTTTGTACTTGCTGTGGTAGCAAGATAACTTGCTGTGATGTTGGCAAGCTATGGTAACTTGATATGATGAACTTGCTGTGATAACTTGATATGTTGGCAAGTTAATTTTAGTGTCTACATGGGTTATGATAACTTGCTGTTTGTCAACTTCTAGCCTATGGTTAGCCCATAAAGTTGTTGGTTCATCTTGTCGACGGTTGTCGATAGGCTATGTTAGCCCATAAAGTTGTTGGTTCATCTTGTCGACGGTTGTCGATAGGCTGGGTTAGCCAATAAAGTTGTTGGTTCATTTTGTTGACGGTTGTCGATAGGCTAGGTTAGTAACCTACCTATCTAGCCTAACCGTAGCCTCTCGACAACCGTCGACGAAAGGAACCTACCTCTCTAGCCTAACCGTAGCCTCTCGACAACCGTCGACGAAAGGAACCTACCTCTCTAGCCTAATCGTAGCCTCTCGACAACCGTCGACGAAAGGAACCTACCTCTCTAGCCTAACAATAGTATTACAAACTTTTGCTCCTCTATCAATATGAGAAACCTAGAACACAGTTCATATGATCAACATAAATCCATATGCTCACATCCAACAAACATCTTAATGTTCAAATATGACATAATAATCCATTACAACTAAACATCACATGACTAAGGTTCAGAAACAACATAGTTCAACCTTGTTGGCCTCATACATTGTGCCAACAGAAACATTTTAGGATACTTAGTTCAACAGATTAGGATACTTAGTTCAACAGAAACAACATAATTTGCTAACAAGTTCACAACAGATTTGCCTCACAGGAACAACATAATAATCAACTTAATAATCACTCATCACAGAGTTCTTTGATTTTCCTCAACTTAACCTTGTTTGCCTCCCCATCCTTCAGCAAATCAGCTATGATATACTCTAACTTTTTCTTCTCCTTCTTCATCTGTTCAATCTGTTGAAGACCTTCATCTGCTACATGTTTCTTCCAATTGCTAACAAGTTCATCATTGCTCTGCTTAATGACTTGTAGTGATGTCCTCAGCTCAATATTGTCTTTCTCAAGCTTAGCCTTCTCTTCCTGGGCTTGAAGTACAGCATTCTCTACATCACCATCCTGCATAATCTTCTGATAGTTCTCCCTCATCACATTCTTGTGAATTGTTGAAAAAAATTGCTTGTTTCTTTGATGTGGTTGTGGTGCTTCTCTTGGATTAGCTTCTTCTCTTCTCCAAGCTTGACTATGAGCTTTTCTTTAGCATCATTCTCTTTGCTACTCTGCTCATACATGTCCCAAAGTTTGCATAGTGCATTTTTCATGGGTTCTGGCCATTCTGGGTCAATCCATTGAACCAGACCACAATTGTCTCCTTCCTATAATAATTCAGACAAAACAAAAGTTAACAGCAGCACCACAGATTCAGATAAGTCAGTTAACACCTATATTCAGTTAACAGCTACATATATTCAGTTAACAGCTACATATATTCAGTTAACAGCTACATATATTCAGTTAACTTAGCTCATTTAACAACATACACATTCAGATAAGCATTGACACATTCTTTCCTCAAAACACCTGATAAAACAACATCTTCACAAAACTATATACAGAACTATATTCAGTTAATAGGCAAAAATACATATATTCAGTTCACTGAGCACCAAACAAGGATCTGTATAATCTATGACTACCAAAGAGGACCTGCAACTAACCTGATTAGCGCATCCATAAAACCTACGGCCAGTGTTGATTCCTTGAAACACAACAGCCCTATGAACAGGAAGGTTGTGACAGCACATCGGTCCTCCGGCAACAATACCGCACCACTCCGGGTCAACAATGGTCTATGGGATCTACATTAGTGGAACAGTGCTCAATATCCCAACTCAAATTCGTGAAAACTAAGCTCAAATCGAAGAAAAACCTAACCCTAAGTCAAAGAGAAATGATACTCACATAGGTCTCCTCCTCGTGCGAGTTGAAGAGGGGGGACACAGAATCTTCGCTACTAGTTTCGCCGTCCTTCCAAGACACCATCGCTGCGGCGGCCGGCGGCGACAAATGGACGGCGGAGGCGGCGGCGGAGGCAGGCAGAGAAGAAGGCGAGACAGAGGGGAATGGACGAACGGGTCGGGCTGGGTCGGGCCGGCTCGTTAAGACAGGTGCGGCGCCGTCTAACGGCGCGCGTCAGGGGCGCCGTCTCCCCCTGGCCACGTGGCGCCTGACAGCGGGCCCAACATGTCAGTTTTCCACTCAGACGCGCCAAACCGTGCGATCAGCGTTTTTTGAAAACTGTCAGCGCAAACATGGTGGTTTTTTGAAAAAATTACGAAACCTGGTGGCTTTCTGTTTTAGCGTCCCCAAATTTGATGGTTTTTTGCAATTTACTCTATGTGCGCACATCTATCAAGCCACGGAACTGCATGTGCAAATCTATAAAACTATCCCAATTGCGAATCTATCAGATAGCACCAAACTGCACGTGCAAATCCTCCAAACTCAACTATTGTAAGCCGTAAAAAAGCCAGATTTCATAAGTATTGGTTTCTGAGGCATTCTGCCAATTAGATAACCCCAATAATGATTTCAATACGGGTGGACCAAATATTTAAAATCCGGATGGGAGATCCGTACATATTTTGCATGAATCTAGATTTTCCCTCCTACCTAGGGTTTGATCGGTATTGCTACATGCTAACCAATACTAATTCTTAACCATCCAAAAAAGATAGATCCTCTTGATTTCAAATCGCCAAACTAGACGGATGTTGCGTCAGAAGGAGTACTTACAACGCAAGAATTGCTGGATCCTTCCTCCATGGGGGTCCCACCACCAACCTGCTTCCCGGCAATCTTCGCACGACATTGCCACTCCCCTTCATCCATGTATTGATTGATCAACACCTTCCTAGGCATCGGTATATCTGTCATCGAGATCCAGTCCTAAGGAGGTGCAGATACACGAGAGATGCACGGCGAAGGCGACAGAGAAGAGGAGATAGCGGAGCGGCTATGAGTAATAGCAACTGCTTTCACCAAAAGGTGGGGGGGAGGGGGGTCGGCGGCTAAATAGGACGCTTCCAATGCCTCATGACCAGCGGACCAGTGACAATGGGGTGGATGCCCAAACGAATCAACCAAAGCACCGGGAGCGTCCGATAAGTTAAGCACCCAATAAGTTAAGCGCCCAATAAGTAGGCGTGACGACGTGCAACTACAACCCACCCATGGTCACCCGTGCCAATTTTATGGCTTGGAAGATCTGACTACTGTTTTGCGCCTTATAGATACACGTTTCATGGGAGCAAATCAAACCATTCATGATGTTAGTCGGACGCAGCTAAAATATGCATCAATGCAGGCAAAAGTTAGACGGGTCTGGCATAAAAACTCAGTTCATCCAGCTTTAACACGTCTTCTGGCTATGCGCCAGCAGTGCATGCCACGCTGGCGGTCGGTCGGTGCAAATAAGGAGGTTAAATCAAGAAATATGTTTTTCTAGGGGATCAGTGTGCGAATAAGATCCTTCAGAGATCATGTAGTAAAAATAACGCGGGCGTGCCGGCAAATTATTAACTCATCTTTATTTTTATCTAATAATAAAGTAAATTAGATTTCTTTCGTCAGTCATGGCATTTTTCAAAAAAGTCCTTCTATTTCAGAGAATTCAACCTGCAGTCCTGTTTTAAGTTAAAATAAATCATTATTTTCGTGTTTTACACAAAAGTCCCCATCTTTTCCTGAAATCAACCCGTCGTCCGGATTTAAGTCACACCCGAACCGTTATTTTACATTTTTCAAAACCCCCCAACCCCCCTGATGTTTTAGGTAATTCATCCGCAGATCATATTTAAGCCAAACAAATGCTTTTTAAAATCATCCATATCTTTTAAACCGTAACTTCGATTTAAACATGTTATATATACTAGCTGAGTTCCCGTCCGTTGCCACGGAATATCACCTTTTTCTTCTTCGACGCCCAGTATGCTATCCATCTCTTAATGTAACCCCGTCATGTAGAAATACAATGTGTATTGTCCCTTCTTTCCTCACCCTTGTATGTGCTTGGAATTTTCCGCAACTCCATCTATGATGTGTCGCTCACCATTTCCTATATAAGATAAGTTGTCAGGATTGTAACTATGGCCCTGTTTGGTTCATAAGTCTTAGGACTTTTTTTAGTCCCAACTTATAAGTCTCAAGTCCCTAAAAAGTCCCTATCTGTTTGGTTTCTGAAACTTATAAGTCTCTGTAAGACCATATTACAACTATAAGTCCCTATAAGTCTCTCCTTAAGAGTCTTATTTCATTAGTCCCAAATACCCACTTTAAGTCCTTATAAGTCCCTCCTGTTTGGTTTAGATGTGACTTATAGGGACTTATTTAAGTCCCTACACCAATAAGTCCCTGGAAACAAACACCCTCTATAAAATGCACCTTTTCCTTCTCCATTGTTCCAACTATCCACCCCTCACCTCTACCACTCCCACTGTATTGCAAAAATGTAATAGCAAAGAGAAGTTTCTTGTAGTAAATTTTTAAACACAGACTATATTTTTCATTTACAGAACCACAACTATTGCAAAATTATTTTAACTGCAAATTCTACATCATCATTTTCACATCGTATACTACAACATGTTAAATGAAGGTTAATCTTGAGAAGACTCGGCAGGCAACCTATAATTATTTTCGACAAGCACTACTTTTTTCTGCAACTCCATCTATGATGTGTCATCGCTTCACTCAACCAACACTGCCTATATAAAATAAGTTGTGAGGATAGTAACTACAAAATGCACCATTTCCTTCTCCATTGCTCCAACTATCCCCCCCCCCCCCCACCACCCCCCACTCCATTGCACAAATGTATCTACAGCCATCAATCTTCTGTACTAAAATTCTAAACATATAATACATTTTTCATTTACATAACTGCAACTATTGCAAAATGATTTTAACTGCGAATCATCATTTTCACATCATGTATTACATGTTAAATGAAGGTTAATCTAGACAAGACTCGGCAGGCAGCCTACATTTATTTTCAACAAATTAAAATAATTTTACTTTACAATTTTTTCCATAATCCATACACATATCCATGATCTTACTGTTGACATGTTCAGGATAGACTCTGTGTACGCCATCCATGCTTGCTGTCCTGTCCCCAAAATCAGTGTTGGATCTAACAAGACATACATAATGTAGACTCAGATGGTCAAACCAGAATACTTCATTTCTGAACTCGTGTAGTGCTGGCAACTACATATGGCGTCAGCCACTTGCAGATTTGAACAGTGGCAGGCTGAAAGCTATACACATAACAAAAGAAACATGAGAGCATCTCCAGCCGTTGGCCCCCCAGGAGGGGCTAAAAATCGCCCCTGGGGGCGCACCGGCGCTAAACCACGCACTGGGGGCGAGATGCCCTCCAGTCGCGGCGCCCACATTTTTTTTGAAAAAGTCAAATACGGTGCAAACACGGCTCAAATTTATCGCAAACATCGACGAGTTCGTTCAAATTTAAACATATTTTACAAAAAAAGAAAAAACTAGCACGGGCTGCCCCCGCCGTCTCCATCGCCGCTCCTCGCCGTCTACCTCGCCGCTCGCCGCCCGCCGCCCGCCTTTGCAGTTCTACATGCCGAGGAGGCGGTAGAACCGCGTGTAGTCGCCGCCGCCGTCGTCGTCGTCGTCGTCTCCGCCGCCGCCGCCGCCGCCGTCCCTGTTGCATCCCTCCCCCGGTTGGCGCGGGGTTTGGACGGTTCGGAGGCGTCGTCGTCGTCGTCGCTGTCGAGGACGACGATGCCGTGCTCGTCCTCGCACCCATGCTTGCGGGCGGCGATCTCCTCTAGGGCCCGGGTCTGCCAGGTCATCTTCGTCCGGAGGTAGTCGTCCCGCGCCCACCGCAGGGCGTCCTCGTCGGAGAAGCCGCGCCGAGCTATCTCCTCATACTCCGCGGGGAGGCCGGGCTCCGGCTTGGGCTCGACGAGGACGAAGTGGCCGGGGGGGGGGGGGGGGAGTCGCCGATGCGGACGCCGGAGCTGCGGGTGCGCGCGCTGACAGGCGTGTCCTGGGGCTCCGGCTTGACGGGGCGGAGGCAGGGAGAGACCGACGAGCGGCCGGACGAGGAGGAGGACGCCCCAGGCCGCTCCATGCGCCTCGGCGTCCAGGAGCTTCCACGGCGGCGTGAGAAGGACGGGTGAGCGGGGTACTCGAGGCGCGGCGTGTTGCCGCCCTCGATGTACTTGAGGACGGCCTCCAATGTGCGGTCGGGCACGCCCCACCACCGGCGCCGGCCATCGGAGTTGAGCCTGCCGGAGGGCACGACGCCGTTGGTAGCCTCGAGCTGCTCGGCGTGACGGCGTCGGAAGTAGGGCTCCCAGAGAGGGCTGTCGGGGACGTACCGTGGCCCCTCCCTCGCCGCCTGCGGCAGGGACGCGCGGATACGTGCGATCTCCGCACGCCGCGGCGCCCCAGTGGGTGGTGATGGCACCGGCACGCCGCCGGCGCTGATACTCCAAGCCCCGGGCACCCACATGTCCGGCGGGACCGGGTACTCGGCCTCGAAAAGGAGGCGAGCCTCGTCCTCGTGAAGATGGCGGCGCCCGAAGCCATTCGCCGCCGCGTCATCGCCTGGAAAGCGCTCGACCATTCTTCTGGACTGGAGACGGCGAGAGGAGGAAGGGGGGAGAAATGGGCGTGTTGGCGGTGTAGTGTCTGTGCGTGCCTCCGGCGCGCTGATGGTCGGCTTATATAGGCGGAGGCGCCGCGTGGTAGACTTGGCCGGCGCGTTACGCGTGGCTTGATGGCGTGGCGGCCGAGGGGACGGGCGTCGCCCGGCCTTCACTGCGCCGCCCGTGAGGCATCAATGGAGGCTGACCGGCGTGGCAGCGCGCGCAGCGCGCAGCTTTGGCATTGATTCTCTGCGGGAAATGAGGCGATGAGGACGACGATGCGGCGAGAAGAGAGTCGAGTCGCTGATGCGGCTGGCCCGCGGCTCTTCGCGCCGAAAAAGATTCGCCCGGCGCCCCCGAGCGACCCCCAGCGCTCCGGGTTCGGGTTGGGTCCGCCGACGCCAATTTCGGCCCGAGCCGGCGAAAACTGGGCCCTTTGGGGCGCGACTGGGCCGATTTTTTGGCGCCGGCGGTCGAAAAATCGCCTGAGGGGCCTTCTTGAAAGCGCGGCTGGAGATGCTCTGAGGAATTTCTTGAACAAATAATAAGAGTCTGCAAAGGACTGAAGGTGCAATGTACAAATACATCGTTCCAGGTCAGCCAAAACCAAAGCCAGTTAATTCATTTTGTGGCAAACCAAGTCCATTAAGTACTTACCGTATGAGCAAAACTTCATGCTTACATGGATTAAACTCCAAATAAGAGAACTAGTGTACTCTATATGAGGACACGATCCTGCAAGATTTGAAAGGATGAAGTCATGTGAAATGGATTACTTATATAATATATGAAGCATTAACCGGCAACATGTCAATTTAGTATACCTCGAAGAAATACACATCCAGTATGGGCGGATGTATCTGGATGTTATAGATCCTAAACTTTTACAGTATATGTTGACTTTTAGGCATGAACAGACATTACAAACTCAAAGTTCAATAACCGCAAAACGACGACCTCCAAATCATATTACATGGTCTTCTGTAGAGAAAAACAAAATGCTAAACCAAACTTCCGTAGAACAGCATGAGGTCAGCCCAAATAGTTGATCCATCATCATTTGAACCATTATAAGAAAACTTGTTGAAAACTGAATAATTTTATGATGTTTGATGCTAAAAACACATGGATTCTATCAACATAAGTCAGGTCTTTTGCACCATCGTTGTCAATGTGATGTGCACCCATTAATGCCATAAGAACACCATAACTGTCTCTACCATAACACCACTTACTGACATCATGCCACTCCTTTGTTCTATCTCACTCATAGGTGGGCTTTTCCACCGTGAGTAGAACACATATGGTTGTGTAAAATCTAGGACAAGAAGCTCCAGCGATATTCACATCGTCGACGAAAGGTCAGTGGAATTAGGAGTGGAGCAAATGTTTTGGGGAATCCTGTGCTAATTGAATTGTGGCTCAAAGATCTTGTATTGCTTATGTTTCTCCCATCTATCTCTGACAAAAATTAGGATTAGATGGGCACTTTCGCAAGTACCCGTCCTCTCTCTCTATCTTTCTTCCTCTTCGTGCCAGATTAAGAAGCAACGGAAAACAATCTCACCCTTCCTCTCATTCCCCTCATGTCCCGTTCCTGTAGCCAAACAAGAACATATATGAGACGCACCTGACGGAGAGAAGAGTTGGGGCCGGATAGAGGAAGGCAGTAAAACATCCTTTCGTCCATGCAAATTAACCAAGTCAGCACAAAAACTGAACCAAATGAAGCTGAGAGGGGGGGGGGGATTCGTACTACCACCTCGTAGGAATAGATCGAGCCGTCACCGCACAGCCCTAGAGGATGTGCCGGTGCAGATGAAAGTCGCCACCTGCCGGAGGCTCGTCCTTGGTGGCACACCGGCGGCCGAGGTTGCTGGGTTGCATACGTGTGTATGTGTCCCACTCCCGTCCCCTGCTCAAGGTGGAGGCCTAGCTTCCACGCAGCCGGCCACCTCCGCGACGCACGATCTAGTTTGACCCGCCGCCGAAGCCGAGGCCCGAGGGTGCCGTCGCGGAGATGAGCCGGATGATTGAGATCTAGTAACCGACCCCATCGAGACTGACTGAGCCACCAACGCAGGCGAGCGAAAGGGTTGGGTTTTGGGTCGAGGGACTCGTCAACCTCGATGAAGCGGCTGACGTCGTCGGCTAGTAGCATGAAGGACGGCAATGGTGAATTTTCTCGGGAGCGATACACGGGGATTGGGAGGAGCGAGGGGGTTGCTGGACGTGGGACGTGGGAGGTGTCCTTGTTCCGGGTCGTAGCTGCTTTTTTTCTTATCGTGGCTTTTCTTGTTTCCTTTTATCGTGGGGGGAGAGAGTGATCGTGCGAAGGGGAGGGCGGGGAACGAGGTTGAACCATCGAAGGAGGTCGAACCATCACGACGTTCGATCCTCCTTTAATAGTAGAGATGAAATTTGATTAGAAAAATATGTAGAATATGAATATGAGATTATTTTACCTGTTAAGTATTTTTAAATATTATTTTAGAATATATTTGATTCAAACCAAATAATTTTCTAAATTATGTGTATCTTTTAAACCGTAACTTCGATTTTAACATATTATATATGAAATTTTATTAGAAAAATATGTGGAATCTAAATATGATGTTAATTTTACCTGTTAAATATTTTTAAAATATTACTATGGAAGCAAACTTATAATTTATAGTGCAAGATTCTTTTTTTTCATACCGGTGGCGATCCGGATTGCAAATAAACACCCCACTATGATCATATACGGAAAAGAAAATATCGATAACTACACATGCATACCTCTAAAAAATGTCGCAGAGAAAAACAACAGATTTCTCATCGCGAGAGTGAGAGAAAGCGTACGAGAGAGAGAGAGAGAGAGGGAGAGAGAGACGCCTTAGAATTAACCATATTCAAGACACGTTTTTTGTTGTTTTGTGTGAACACCGAGGCCATCGCCCGCGAGAGTGAGGAGGATAAGCGGCAACGCAAATATGATGCCTCGTAAAAATAAAGGAGATGAATCTATTATGGTCTTGAGTGATGATTGTTGAGTTAAGAGCGTGTGTTATGTTTTCTCTCCCGTTGCAATGCACATGCTCTTTTGCTAGTTGACTCTAAAACTATTAGCCCGGCAAAAGAAGAACTCTAAAATTATTAGTTAAGTAATTACTTGGTATTATATTATACAGCGAAGAATATGTAAGTACGAATAAAATTAAAGAAAAGACTATGACTTCCCGCAAAAAATATCTATGCCAAAAGAAATAATACATCCAACTGTGTTTTTATTTTATTTTTGAGATTCCATATCCTACTTCAGAGCAAAAAGATTCCATATCCTACTGGATGGGGAGTATATTTTTTGGGAGGGGACTCTGTCCGGAGCTACCCGAGTGTTGGGGCCTTGACGACGCGGTTGCCGGAGTTGCGGAAGATGACGACGCGCTTGGGGTCGAACCCAGTCGGCGGCGCGTCCTTCCCGTAGTCGTAGAAGTAGACGCAGACCTCGGGCCTGTCTTTCAAGATCAGGGACGCCGCGTCGATGGCGCCGCAGTCCACCAGCTCCGGCCACGACTTCCTCTGCTCGCGATCGGGTGCCGCCGAGGGGGCTTCATCTTCTTCTGCTCCGGCCCTCCGAGCCCTGAGAACGGACGAGAAGGTCGCTCCCATCCTCCAAAGCCTCTGACGGCGGGCAACCAACTGCGCACGGGTTCAGACTTCTTTTTTCTTCCTTTTGTCTCTCTGTACGGGCAACGAACTGCTCCGGCGACATCTTACCCCTGTATTTGTACTCTCGATCGACGGCACACGATTGACACGATTGGAGTCGTACTGCTGAACGGACGGAAGCAAATCCGCTACTTGGACACACGCCTTCACCGGTCGAACTGGAGTACAGCAAGTGCCCGGCCTGGACTCCTATAACGCAGCGTAAGTTGGCCTCTGCTGTAAATATATACTCGCTCCGCCCCATAATATGTTGGCCTCTGTTGTAAATATATACGTCCTCCGCCCCATAATATGTTTGCCTCTATTGTAAATATATACTCCCTCCGCCCAATAATATAAAACGCTTTTTACAAGCTAACATTATACTAGTTTCTTTCTCCGGGGAAAACAGAAGTTGTAAATATACTAGCAAAAGGGTCCGTGCGTTGCAACGGGAGAAAAAAAAATCATAATCTTCAATGATGATGACCACATTTTGTTCACATCTCATCGCATTTTGAAAAAAAAATTCACAAATGCAAGAAAATGTTTCTTTTTACAATTTATTCAGAAATTGAAGCAATGTTCACATTTTTTGAAAAAATATCGTGCTTGTAATACTTGGTAATTCAAAGAATTATTCTGAATTTCAAGAAACATTTTTTAAAAAGCATACTATAATATTCCGCTCCATCCCAGCAGTTAATTCTTCAAAATTCACGTGGGTATATAGTCACAAAGACTCAGAAGCATTACTGTTTAACTACATACCTCTGATCATTCATGAACACTTTTACAAAATTTGGGGTGTTTTTAAAAATCGTCAACATTTTTTTACTACTTACAAACATTTTTTTTTAAAAATTGAACATTTTTATATTGAAAACGGGTTTTAAGCATTTTCTTTTGAATCGGCAAACAATTCTAGAATAGACGAACATTTTTTTCGAAATTGGGGATTTTTATTTAAATTTGCGATTTTTTTAGAAAAACATGAACATTTTCTGAATCAGCAAATATTTTATGAATCAATAAACTCTTTTGTAATTCACGGACTGTTTATAAAATTTTAAGACATTTTTTAAAATGCATGAACATTTTTGAATTAGCAAACATTTTGTTCAATTTCATTAATAATTTTTAATACATGGACTTTCTTTGATTTTAATAACATTTTTTTGAATATGCAAACATTTTTAGAAAAATCTCAAGCATTTTTTGAATTCACAAACATTTTATGTTTTCTTGAACATTTTATTTCAAAATTCTAAGTTTTTTAAATGTCAAAAGTTTTTAAATTTCATAATTATTAAAGTAGAAAAAGACAAAAATGCAACAGAAAAGTAAAAAATAAAAATAAAACTAAAAAACAGACGCCCGCACATGGGCCGACCCAAACAAGTGAGGTAGAGACTAGTGTCCAATGAGGCATTTGCCTTATAGCATCTTCAGTTGATCCCCTTGTAATTTAGCCCCTCAAACGATCTCTTATTCTTTAACTTCTTATATTTGCTCTATTAGAAAAAAACAATTCCTAGTCGAATCCGTAAAACTTTGATCCCTAAAAAAATTCTTCGCCAATTCTTCTAAGTTTTTATGTACATGCTAAATTTCAACTACTCCCTCCGTCTCAAAATAAGTGTCTTAACTTTGTACTAACTCTAGTACAACAACTTTGTACTAACTCTAGTACAAAGTTGTACTAAGGTTGAGACACTTATCTTGGGACAGAGGGAGTACATATTTGCACACATACTAAATCCAAATTTAATAATCAAAGTTCACACAATTCATTGAATATTACAAATTTAAAGTTTACAATTCAAATAATTCAAATTCAAGCACATAAAAGGGTCAAAATGAAGTAAAGAGTATGATAAAAGCATAACAATCGACTGGTGCTCATTAGCGATCACAGGACTGGACATTTTAAAATCGGCATCATCTTCTTCCTCCTCGTCCAACGAAGAGTCGTCAAAGACCATCTCCCTCAACCTCTTCATCTACATAATGCAATATTCTAGGCTGAATTTGATTGCAAAAACTATTAAACAAAATGAAAATAGCTAAAAAATGCACCTAGGCAATTCGTCGAATACTTTGCGGACATAGAAGGTGACAACATCGAGTCGTGGCTCTATGTCATCTCCGTCGTCCGTCGGCTTCGTTTTCGAACAAACGAAGCAGCTCTAGTAGTTTTTTCGGCCACAGGGCCGTCGCAGCAGTGACAGAGATATGCGTCATTTCCAGCGACGGTGGCAACTGGTGGGCAGATCGGAGTGGGTCAGGAGGGGGGAGGCTGCGGGGTGTCGGCAGGCCGTCGGAGGGGGCTGCGGGTGGATGCCGAAGGCAACACTGGTGAAGATTCAATGCGAGCGGGGGTGTGGGGGAGGCTGAAATTTATCCTGAAAGTGGTGCCCATTGAGTATATTTGAGGGTCGGGAGAGCCGACACTTAAATTTTTCACACCTCTGACTGGTTTTAAGGGATCGGATAGAGATGCTCTTAGTTTACAGAGAGTAAACATAACTCTTCTCTCTTCTATAGATTGGGGATTTCCGACGGAAGTGGAGAGCATTACAAGCAAAGCCCTCAAAGCAAGCTATCTACTTCATACATCATCTTGGAAGGCTTCCTCCAAGGTGCCAAAGCCAGCCTTTGGGACCTCTATTATTCCAGAGCGCGTCGACCGCCTTCTCGTCCGTTGGATTTTTTTTATGAAACGACCCGCAAAAATCCAATCTATAGGTTAGATTTTTTGCAGCTCGGCCCTTGTTGCAATCCTACCAAGCGTAATGAGAGGTCTGTTGTGCGGCGACGACGATGGAGATAGGGATCCCCGTTGGCATGCAGTGGCGCACCTCTAGCTTCCTCTCCAGATTCGGCACCCAGCAGTGCCATTATGTGCACCTTCCTTTCCAGGGCCACCACAACTCAGGATCCCTCTTCTTCCTCTCCTTCAACCCATGGCACTATCAATGACCCGTTGGGGAGCTCATAGGTTCTGGCGCTCCTTGTCGGCCTCCTCCATGCCGGAGCAAGCATCTGGCTGTGGATGACCATGCCCCACGCCCAACAGCGTGCTCATTTACTCGTGTGTTCCCCATCTTGTCCCAGACAGGATCAAGCCATCGACGACAGGGGTTCTGATATGTCTCCAACGTATCTATAATTTTTGATTGTTCCATGCTATTATATTATCTATTTTGGATGTTAATGGACTTATTTATACACTTTTATATTATTTTTGGGACTAACCTACTAACCCAAGGCCCAATGCAAATTGTTGTTTTTTTGCCTATTTCAGTGTTTCGCGGAAAATGAATATCAAACGGAATCCAAACGAAATGAAACCTTCGGGAGAGTTGTTTTTGGAACAAACATGATCCAAGCGACTTGGAGTAGACGTCAAGAAATCAACGAGGAGGCCACGAGGCAGGTGTCGGTGTCAAAACCGGCGGATCTCGGGTAGGGGGTCCCGAACTGTGCGTCTAAGGTCGATGGTAACAGGAGACATGGGACACGATGTTTACCCAGGTTCGGGCCCTCTCTATGGAGGTAATACCCTACTTCCTGCTTGATTGATCTTGATGAATATGAGTATTACAAGAGTTGATCTACCACGAGATCGTAATGGCTAAACCCTAAAAGTCTAGCTTGACTATGATTATGAGGATGTGTCTACGGACCTAGCCCTCCGGTTTTTATAGACACAGGAGGGATCTAGGGTTACATAAGGTCGGTTACAGATAAAGGAAATCTTCGTATTTGGTCGCCAAGCTTGCCTTCCACGCCAAGGAAAGCCCCTATCCGGACACGGGTAGAATCTTCGGTCTTTGTATCTTCACAGCCCAATAGTCCGGCCCATGGATAACAGGACGAACGCCCGAGGACCCCTTAGTCCAGGACTCCCTCAGTAGCCCCTGAACCAGACTTCAATGACGAGGTGTCCGGTGCACAGATTGTCTTCGGCATTGCAAGGCGGGTTCCTCCTCCGATGACTTCAGAGTGATGTATTAGACCTCCCATTTAATGTCGCACCCCTCGGCTTCTGTGTATCAACAACTTCAGTTTCCACGTGTCGAGCGAAGGCGAGAGGTCAGGGTGTTTCTACGCATAACACCCCGGCCATGTAAGGAGGGTCTATTTAAAGAGATTGGATCTTAGATCCATTCATCATCATCTAGAAAAAAAAATCCTTTGAGCGTGCTAGGAAAGTCCATTCCAACATGGCTGACGCTCCCAGCTCTTCATCCCACCTCCGCATCCACGAAAAAGGCGAATGGGAGAGATGTTCCTATTGGGGAACGTAGTAATTTCAAAAAAAAATCTACGCACACGCAAGATCATGGTGATGCATAGCAACAAGAGGGGAGAGTGTCGTCCACGTACCCTCATAGACCATTAAGCAGAAGCGTTATGACAACGCGGTTGATGTAGTCGTACATCTTCACGATCGACTGATCCTCAGTACCGAATGTACGGCACCTCCGTGTTCAGCACACGTTGAGGGAGTCCTGGACTAAGGGGTCCTCGAACGTCCGGCCTGTTGATGGACTGTGAAGATACGAAGACCAAAGACTACACCCGTGTCCGGATAGGACTCTCCTTGGCGTGGAAGGCAAGCTTGGCGAACAACTATGAAGATTCCATATTATGTAACTGACTCTATGTAACCCGAGGTCCCCCCGGTGTCTATATAAACCGGAGGGTGTAGTCCGAATAGGGGAGACTCAATACCTTAGATATACAGGCTAGACTTCTAGGGTTTAGCCATTACTGTCTCGTGGTGGATCAAGTCTTTAATACTCATACCCATCAATATCAATCAAGCAGGACGTAGGATCTTACCTCTATCAAGAGGGCCCGAACCTGGGTAAAACTTCGTGTCCCCTGTCTCCTGTTACCATCAACCCTAGACGCACAGTTCGGGACCCCCTACTCAAGATCCGCCGGTTTTGACACCGACATTGGTGCTTTCATTGAGAGTTCTGCTGTGCTGTCGTTGAAAGGTTTGATGGCCCCTTCAATCGTCAATAACGACGTTGTCTACGGAGAAACATTCCTCCCCGAACAGATCTTCGTGTTCGGCGGCTTCGCACTGCGGGCCAACTCGTTTGGCCATCTGGAGCAGATCGAAAGCTATGCCCCTGGCCATCAGGTCAGATTCGGGAGCTTGAACTACGTCGCGGACATCCGTGGAGACTTTGATCTTCGCCGGATTCGATACCACGGTAGCCGCTCCCAAGCACCCCGATGATCATGACCTAAATCTGTCATCGGGCCGCATCCAGGAGATCGCTCCTATAACCGCTCCGGCTCTAGAGCTGGAGCAGGCCGCGCCATCTAAAGACGGGAGGATTAACCTCACCACGGAGGCCGTAGATTCCGCGGCGTTGGAGCTGTACATGGACCTGATCTCACTCGATGCCTATGCCACCGGAACGCCGGACTCGTCTTCGGCTGTAGGTTCCGAACCACGCGAGCCCGCGGACACCGAGCTTGATCGTTTATCGATCTTCGAATTCAGCGCCGCAGACATCTTCCAGCACTCGCCTTTGGGCGACTTGCTAAACTCATTTAAAAACCTGTCCTTGGCGGAGGACTCTCAGCCGAGCTATATCCGGCTCGAGCTAGGGGCTGACGATGGAGAATTTTGCTTCCCACCCGCCACCGACTTCATAGCAACAGTCGAGGATTCAACCAAAACACTTGATTACGACTCCGAGAATATTGATGGCATGGACAATGACGTCGAAGACAACGAAGATCCCGTTGATACAATTAATGATGAACGGGACGACGGGCAGGATAGCCCTGGTAAACATGCCACGCATGAAGATTCGGAGGATGACAATTACCTTCCACTCTCTAAGGATGAGGTGAGCCTCGACGCTGAGGATTTCATCATGCCTGAGGAACCTCGCGAGCAGGAGCGCTTAAAGCGCCAACTAATAGCCACTGCAAGGAGCCTAAAGAAGAAGAAGCAGCAGCTTCAAGCTGACCAAGATCTGCTTAATGATAGATGGACCGAAGTCCTAGCCGCCGAAAAATACGGCCTTGGTAGCCCAGCCAAAAGCTACCCGAAGCATAGATCGTTACCCCAGGGCGACGATAAGGTGTTCGAGCTCGTACGATCATCGCACAATGCGGCAGGTCGACCACAACTTGGTCCGGTTAAAGCGACAACTCAAGCCGAACTACAGACCGCCCACCTCGCCGTAAAGGCAAGAACAAAACAGCTCAAGGTTGTACATACAACCTTCGGCAGGGCTGGGGTAGTAAAACATGATACCCAAGAGCGATCTACGGATCGCAAGGACACACCTCGACACGCGACGACGACCACCTATTCTGACATGACAAACCTAGCCACACCCGGGCTGAAAACCGCAAATGGACTCCGTCAGAGGTACGCCGCAGCGTGGCCCAACATAGAGGCGCCACACACCCTCTGTGCTTCACAAACGAAGTAATGGAGCATTAACTCCCAGACGGGTTCAAACCCATGAATATCGAATTATACAATGGAACAACAGATCCCGCGGTATGGATTGAGGACTTCCTCCTCCATATCCACATGGCCCGCGGAGATGACCTTCGCGCCATCAAATACCTACCACTAAAACTCAAAGGACCAGCTCGGTACTGGTTAAACAGTCTGCCGGAAAATTCTATTGGCATCTGGGAGGACTTGGAGGACGCCTTTCGCAACAACTTCCAAGGAATATATGTCCGGCCACCGGATGCCGATGACCTAAGTAATATTGTCCAGCAGCCCGGAGTGTCAGCAAGGAAGCTCTGGACCAGGTTCTTAGTTAAAAAGAACCAAATCATCGACTGTCCGGACACGGAAGCCCTTGCGGCCTTCAAACACAGCGTCCGGGATGAATGGCTTGCACGCCACCTCGGTCAAGAAGGACCTAGATCCATGACAACCCTTACTGCTCTAATAACCCGCTTTTGCGCGGGAGAAGACAGCTAGCTCGCTCGTAGAAGCAAATAGCGCCAGCAACTCGGGCACTTCCGAAATTCGAGACGGCAATGGCAAGCCACGACGAAGCAAATACAACAGTCGCAATGATAATAGCCACGTAAAAATTTGCAACAACAATTAGAGGACGTCTAACTTGTTTTTGCAGCATGTGCCGTGTGATGTGATATGGCCAAAAGGATGTGATGAATGATATATGTGATGTATGAGATTGATCATGTTCTTCTAATAGGAATCACGACTTGCATGTCGATGAGTATGACAACCGGCAGGAGCCATAGGAGTTGTCTTAATTTATTTATGACCTGCGTGTCAATATATAATGTCATGTAATTACTTTACTTTATTGCTAAACCGTTAGCCATAGTAGTAGAAGTAATAGATGATGAGACAACTTCATGAAGACACGATGATGGAGATCATGGTGTCATGCCGGTGACGACGATGATCATGGCGCCCCAAAGATGGAGATCATAAGGAGCAAAGTGATATTGGCCATATCATGTCACTATTTGATCGCATGTGATGTTTATCATGTTTTACATCTTATTTGCTTAGAACGACGGTAGCTTAAATAAGATGATCCCTCGTAATAATTTCAAGAAAGTGTTCCCCCTAACTGTGCACCGTTGCGAAGGTTCGTTGTTTCGAAGCACCACGTGATGATCAGGTGTGATAGATTCTAACGTTCGAATACAATGGGTGTAAGCCAGATTTACACACGTAATACACTTAGGTTGACTTGACGAGCCTAGCATGTACAGACATGGCCTCGGAACACGGAAGACCGAAAGGTCGAGCATGAGTCGTATAGAAGATACAATCAACATGAAGATGTTCACCGATGTTGACTAGTCTGTCTCACGTGATGAACAGACACGACCTAGTTGACTCGGATCATGTTTCACTTAGATGACTAGAGGGATGTCTATCTGAGTGGGAGTTCATTGAATAATTTGATTAGATGAACTTAATTATCGTGAACTTAGTCTAAAATCTTTACAATATTTCTTGTAGATCAAATGGCCCACGCTAATGTTGCCCTCAACTTCAACGCGTTCCTAGAGAAAACCAAGCTGAAAGATGATGGCAGCAACTATACAGACTGGGTCCGGAACCTGAGGATCATCCTCATAGCTGCCAAGAAAGATTATGTCCTAGAAGCACTGCTAGGTGACGCACCCATCCCAGAGAACCAAGACGTTATGAACGCTTGGCAGCAGCGTGCTGATGATTACTCCCTCATTTAGTGCGGCATGCTTTACAGCTTAGAACCAGGGCTCCAAAAGCGTTTTGAGCAACACGGAGCATATGAGATGTTCGAAGAGCTGAAAATTGTTTTCCAAGCTCATGCCCGGGTCGAGAGATATGAAGTCTCCGACAAGTTCTTCAGTTGTAAGATGGATGAAAATAGTTCTGTCAGTGAGCACATACTCAAAATGTCTGGGTTGCACAACCGCTTGACTCAGCTGGGAGTTGATCTCCCGGATGACGCGGTCATTGACAGAATCCTTCAGTCGCTTCCACCGAGCTACAAGAGCTTTGTGATGAACTTCAATATGCAGGGGGTGGAAAAGACCATTCCTGAGGTATATTCAATGCTGAAATCAGCGGAGGTGGAGATCAAAAAGGAACATCAAGTGTTGATGGTGAATAAAACCACTAAGTTTAAGAAAGGCAAGGGTAAGAAGAACTTCAAGAAGGACGGCAAGGGGGTTTCCGCGCCCGGTAAGCAAGCTGCCGGGAAGAAGCCAAAGAATGAACCCAAGCCCGAGACTGAGTGTTTTTATTGCAAGGGAAGTGGTCACTGGAAGTGGAACTGCCCCAAATACTTAGCGGACAAGAAGGCCGGCAACACTAAAGGTATATGTGATATACATGTAATTGATGTGTACCTTACCAGTACTCGTAGTAGCTCCTGGGTATTTGATACTGGTGCAGTTGTTCACATTTGTAACTCAAAGCAGGAGCTGCGGAAGAAGCGGAGACTGGCGAAGGACGAGGTGACGATGCGCGTCGGGAATGGTTCCAAGGTCGATGTGATCGCTGTCGGCATGCCACCTCTACATTTACCTACGGGATTAGTTTTAAACCTCAATAATTGTTATTTAGTGCCAGCTTTGAGCATGAACATTGTATCAGGATCTCGTTTAATTCGAGATGGCTACCCATTTAAATCCGAGAATAATGGTTCTTCTATTTATATGAGAGATATGTTTTATGGTCATGCCCCCCTGGTGAATGGTTTATTCTTAATGAATCTCGAGCGTAATGTTACACATATTCATAGTGTGAATACCAAAAGATGTAAGGTTGATAATGATAGTCCCACATACTTGTGGCAATGCCGCCTTGGTCACATAGGTGTCAAACGCATGAAGAGGCTCCATGCAGATGGACTTTTGGAGTCTCTTGATTACGAATCATTTGACACGTGCGAACCATGCCTCATGGGTAAAATGACCAAGACTCTGTTCTCAGGAACAATGGAGCGAGCAACCAACTTATTGGAAATCATACATACTGATGTGTGCGGTCCAATGAGTGTTGAGGCTTGCGGTGGCTATCGTTATGTTCTCACCCTCACTGATGACTTGAGTAGATATGGGTATGTCTACTTAATGAAACACAAGTCTGAGACCTTTGAAAAGTTCAAGGAATTTTAGAGTGAGGTTGAGAATCAACGTGACAGGAAAATCAAGTTCTTGCGATCAGATCGTGGGGGAGAATACTTGAGTCACGAATTTGGCATGCACTTAAGGAAATGTGAAATAGTTTCACAACTCACGCCGCCTGGAACACCTGAGCGTAATGGTGTGTCCGAACGTCGTAATCGCACTCTATTGGATATGGTGCGATCTATGATGTCTCTTACCGATCTACCGTTGTCATTTTGGGGCTATGCTTTAGAGACTGCCGCATTCACTTTAAATAGGGCTCCGTCGAAATCCGTTGAAACAACACCGTATGAATTATGGTTTGGGAAGAAACCTAAGCTGTCGTTTCTAAAAGTTTGGGGATGCGATTCTTATGTCAAGAAACTTCAACCTGAAAAGCTCAAACCCAAGTCGGAAAAATGCGTCTTCATAGGATACCCTAAAGAAACTATTGGGTATACCTTCTACCTAAGATCTGAAGGCAAGATCTTTGTTGCCAAGAATGGATCCTTTCTAGAGAAAGAGTTTCTCTCGAAAGAAGTAAGTGGGAGGAAAGTAGAACTTGATGAAGTATTACCTCTTGAACCGGAAAGTGGCGCAACTCAGGAAAATGTTCCTGAGGTGCCTGCACCGACTAGAGAGGAAGTTAATGATGATGATCATGAATCTTCAGATCAAGTTGCTACTGAACTTCATAGGTCCACAAGGACACGTTCCGCACCAGAGTGGTACGGCAACCCTGTCTTGGAAATCATGTTGTTAGACAACGGTGAACCTTCGAACTATGAGGAAGCGATGGCGGGCCCACATTCCGACAAATGGCTAGAAGCCATGAAATCCGAGATAGGATCCATGTATGAAAACGAAGTATGGAGTTTGACTGACTTGCCCGATGATCGGCGAGCCATAGAAAATAAATGGATCTTTAAAAAGAAGACAGACGCAGATGGTAATGTGACCATCTACAAGGCTCGACTCGTCGCTAAGGGTTATTGACAAGTTCAAGGGATTGACTACGATGAGACTTTCTCACCCGTAGTGAAGCTGAAATCCGTCCGAATCATGTTAGCAATTGCCACATTCTATGATTATGAGATATGGCAAATGGACGTCAAAACGGCATTCCTTAACGGCTTTCTTAAGGTAGAATTGTATATGATGCAACCGGAAGGTTTTGTCGATCCTAAGAATGCTAACAAGGTGTGCAAGCTCCAACGCTCAATCTATGGGCTGGTGCAAGCATCTCGGAGTTGGAACATTCGATTTGATGAGATGATCAAAGCGTTTGGATTTACACAGACTTATGGAGAAGCCTGTGTTTACAAGAAAGTGAGTGGGAGCTCCGTAGCATTTCTCATATTGTATGTGGATGACATACTGTTGATGGGAAATGATATAGAATTCTTGGAAAGCATAAAGGCCTACTTGAACAAGTGTTTTTCAATGAAGGACCTTGGAGAAGGTGCTTATATATTAGGCATCAAAATCTATAGAGATAGATCGAGACGCCTCATTGGTCTTTCACAAAGTACGTACCTTGACAAGATATTGAAGAAGTTCAATATGGATCAGTCCAAGAAGGGGTTCTTGCCTGTATTGCAAGGTGTGCAATTGAGCACAGCTCAATGCCCGCCCACGGCAGAAGATAGTGAAAAGATGAGTGTCGTCCCCTATGCCTCGGCCATAGGGTCTATTATGTATGCCATGCTGTGTACCAGACCTGATCTAAACCTTGCCGTAAGTTTGGTAGGAAGGTACCAAAGTAATCCCGGTATGGAACACTGGACAACGGTCAAGAATATCCTGAAGTACCTGAAGAGGACTAAGGATATGTTTCTCGTTTATAGAGGTGACGAAGAGCTCGTCGTAAAGGGTTACGTCGATGCTAGCTTCGACACAGATCTGGATGACTCCAAGTCACAAACCGGATACGTGTATATTTTGAATGGTGGGGCAGTAAGCTGGTGCAGTTGCAAGCAAAGCGTTGTGGCGGGATCTACATGTGAAGCGGAGTACATGGCAGCCTCGGAGGCAGCACAAGAAGCAATCTGGGTGAAGGAGTTCATTACCGACCTAGGAGTCATTCCCAATGCGTCGGGCCCGATGACTCTCTTCTATGACAACACTGGAGCTATTACCCTTGCCAAGGAGCCAGGTTTCACAGGAAGACCAGGCATATCAAGCGTCGCTTCAATTCCATTCGTGAAAGTGTTCAAAATGGAGACATAGATATTTGTAAAGTACATACGGACCTGAATGTAGCAGATCCGTTGACTAAACCACTCCCTAGAGCAAAACATGATCAACACCATAACTCTATGGGTGTTCGATTCATCACAATGTAACTAGATTATTGACTCTAGTGCAAGTGGGAGACTGTTGGAAATATGACCTAGAGGCAATAATAAAATGGTCATTATTATATTTCCTTGTTCATGACAATAGTCTATTGTTCATGCTATAATTGTGTTATCCAGAAATCGTAATACATGTGTGAATACATAGACCACAACACGTCCCTAGTGAGCCTCTAGTTGACTAGCTCGTTGATCAAAAGATAGTCATGGTTTCCTGACTATGGACATTAGATGTCATTGATAACGGGATCACATCATTAGGAGAATGATGTGATGGACAAGACCCAATCCTAAGCATAGCACAAGATCGTGTAGTTCGTTTGCTAGAGCTTTTTCAAATGTCAAGTATCATTTCCTTAGACCATGAGATTGTGCAACTCCCGGATACCGTAGGAGTGCTTTGGGTGTGCCAAACGTCACAACGTAACTGGGTGACTATAAAGGTGCACTACGGGTATCTCCGAAAGTGTCTGTTGGGTTGGCACGAATCGAGACTGGGATTTGTCACTCCGTATGACGGAGAGGTATCTCTGGGCCCACTCGGTAATGCATCATCATAATGAGCTCAATGTGACCAAGTGGTTGATCACGGGATCATGCATTACGGTATGAGTAAAGTGACTTGCCGGTAACGAGATTGAACGAGGTATTGGGATACCGACGATCGAGTCTCGGGCGAGTAACGTACCGATTGACAAAGGGAATTGTATACGAGATTGATTGAATCCTCGACATCGTGGTTCATCCGATGATATCATCGAGGAGCATGTGGGAGCCAACATGGGTATCCAGATCCCACTGTTGGTTATTGACCGGAGAGTCGTCTCGGTCATGTCTGCGTGTCTCCCGAACCCGTAGGATCTACACACTTAAGGTTCGGTGACGCTAGGGTTGTTGAGATATTAGTATGCGGTAACCCGAAAGTTGTTCGGAGTCCCAGATGAGATCCCGGACGTCACGAGGAGTTCCGGAATGGTCCGGAGGTGAAGAATTGTATATAGGAAGTCCAGTTTCGGCCACCGGGAAAGTTTCGGGGGTCACCGGTATTGTACCGGGACCACCGGAAGGGTCCCGAGGGTCCACCGGGTGGGGCCACCTATCCCGGAGGGCCCCATGGGCTGAAGTGGGAGGGGAACCAACCCCTGATGGGCTGGTTCGCCCCCCTTGGGCCTCCCCCTGCGCCTAGGGTTGGAAACCCTAGGGGTGGGGGGCGCCCCACTTGGCTTGGGGGGCAAGCCACCCCCCTTGGCTGCCCCCCATCTAGATGGGATCTAGAGGGGCCGGCGCCCCCCTGGACCCCTATATAAGGAGGAGGGAGGGAGGGCTGCACACCCAAGCCCCTGGCGCCTCCCTCTTCCCCCCGTAACACTTCTCCCTCTCATTAGAGCTTGGCGAAGCCCTGGCGAGATCCTGCTGCTTCCACCACCACGCCGTCGTGCTGCTGGATCTCCATCAACCTCTCCTTCCCCCTTGCTGGATCAAGAAGGAGGAGACGTCTTCCCAACCGTACGTGTGTTGAACGAGGAGGTGCTGTCCATTCGGCGCTCGGTCATCGGTGATTTGGATCACGACGAGTACGACTCCATCAATCCCGTTCTCTTGAACGCTTCCGCTCGCGATCTACAAGGGTATGTAGATGCACTCCTTTCCTCTCGTTGCTAGAGGACTCCATTGATTGATCTTGGTGATGCATAGAAAATTTTAAATTCTGCTACGTTCCCCAACACTAGCTACTAACTATGGACCCGTAGGTCTGAAGTAAACTACTCACACTTCATCGGAGAGACTTGGATGATGATGTAGAAGCCCTCCGTGATCGATGCCCCCTCCGGCGGAGCTCCGGAACAGGCCCCAAGATGGGATCTCATGGATACATAAAGTTGCGGCGGTGGAATTAGGTTTTTGGCTCCTGTTCTGATCGTTTGGGGGTACGTGGATATATATAGGAGGAAGAAGTACATCGGGGGAGCTTCAAGGGGCCCACGAGGCAGGGCGCGCGCCCTAGGGGGGGCGCCCTCCACCCTCGTGACTGCCTTGTGGCTTTCCTGACGGAGGGTCCAAGTCTCCTGGGCCTTATCTGATGAGAAAATCATGTTCCCGAAGGTTTCATTCCATTTGGACTCCGTTTGATATTATGTTTCTCCGAAACCCTAAAACAGGCAAAAAACAACAATTCTGGGCTGGCCCTCAGGTTAATAAGTTAGTCCCAAAAATAATATGAAAGTGGAAAATAAAGCCCAATATAGTCCAAAACAGTAGATAATATAGCATGGAGCAATCAAAAATTATAGATACGTTGGAGACGTATCAAGCATCCCCAAGCTTAATTCCTGCTCGTCCTCGAGTAGGTAAATGATAAAAATAGAATTTTTGATGTGGAGTGCTACTTGGCATAATTTTAATGTAATTCTTCTTAATTGTGGTATGAATATTCAGATCTGAAAGATTCAAGACAAAATTTCATATTGACATAAAAATAATAATACTTCAAGCATACTAACTAAGCAATTATGTCTTCTCAGAATAACATGGCCAAAGAAAGTTCATCCCTACAAAATCATATAGTTTAGTCATGTTTCATTTTCGTCACACAAGAATGCTCTCATCATGCACAACCCCGATGACAAGCCAAGCAATTGTTTCAAACTTTAGTAATCTCAAACCTATAAACTTTCATGCAATATATGAGCGCGAGCCATGGACAGAGCACTATGGGTGGAATAGAATATAATAGAGGGGGGTTATGTGGAGAAGACAAAAAAGGAGAAAGTCTCACATCAACGAGGCTAATCAATGGGCTATGGAGATGCCCACCGATTGATGTTAATTCAAGGAGTAGGGATTGCCATGCAACGGATGCACTAGAGCTATAAATGTATGAAAGCTCAACAAAAGAAACTAGTGGGTGTGCATCCAACTTGCTTGCTCACGAAGACCTAGGGCACTTGAGGAGGCCCATTGTTGGAATATACAAGTCAAGTTCTATAATGAAAAATTCCCACTAGTATATGAAAGTGATAACATGAGATATTCTCTACTATGAAGATCATGGTGCTACTTTGAAGCACAAGTGTGGTAAAAGGATAGTAACATTGTCCCTTCTCTCTTTTTCTCTCATTTTTTGGGCCTTTTCTTCTTTTTTTATGGCCTTTCTTTTTTGGGCGTTCTCTTTTTTTGGCCTTTTATTTATTTATTCCTCACTTGGGACAATGCTCTAATAATGATGATCATCACACTTCTATTTATTTACAACTCAATGATTACAACTCGATACTAGAACAAAGATGACTCTATATGAATGCCTCCGGCGGTGTACCGGGATATGCAATGAACCAAGAGTGACATGTACGAAAGAATTATGAACGGTGGCTTTGCCACAAATACTATGTCAACTACATGATCATGCTAAGCATTATGACAATGATGAATGTGTCATGATGAACGGAATGATGAAAAGTTGCATGGCAATATATCTCGAAATGGCTATGGAACTGCCATAATAGGTAGGTATGGTGCTGTTTTGAGGAAGATATAAGGAGGTTTATGTGTGAAAGAGCGTATCATATCATGGGGTTTGGATGCACCGGCGAAGTTTGCACCAACTCTCAATGTGAGAAAGGGCAATGCACGGTACCGAAGAGGCTAGCAAGGATGGAAGGGTGAGAGTGCGTATAATCCATGGACTTAACATTAGTCATAAAGAACTCACATAATTAATGCAAAAATCTACAAGTCATCAAAAACCTCGGCACTACGCGCATGCTCCTAGGGGGATAGATTGGTAGGAAAAGACCATCGCTCGTCCCCGACCGCCACTCATAAGGAAGACAATCAAATAGCACCTCATGTTTCAAATTTGTTGCATAACGTTTACCATACGTGCATGCTATGGGACTTGCAAAGTTCAACACAAGTATTTCTCAATTTCACAACTACTCAACTAGCATGACTTTGATATTATTACCTCCATATCTCAAAACATTCATCAAGCATCAAACTTTTCTTAGTATTCAACACACTCATACGAAAGTTTTATTATTAATCTTGCATACCAAGCATATTAGGATTTTAAGCAAATTACCATGCTAATAAGACTCTCAAAATAATCTAAGTGAAGCATGAGAGATCAATAGTTTCTATAAAACAAATCCACCACCGTGCTCTAAAAGATATAAGAGAAGCACTAGAGCAAAATTATAAAGCTCAAAAGATATAAGTGAAGCACATAGAGTATTCTAACAAATTCCAAATCATGTATGGCTCTCTCAAAAGGTATGTACAGAAAGGATGATTGTGGTAAACTAACAAGAAAAGACTCAAGTCATAAAAGACGCTCCAAGCAAAACACATATCATGTGGTGAATAAAAATATAGCTCCAAGTAAAGTTACCGATAGAAGTAGACGAAAAAGAGGGGATGCCTTCCGGGGCATCCCCAAGCTTTGGCTTTTATGTGTCCTTATATTATCTTGGGGGTGCCATGGGCATCCCCAAGCTTAGGCTCTTGCCACTCCTGGTTCCATAATCCATCAAATCTTTACCCAAAACTTGAAAACTTCACAACACAAAACTTAAAGTAGAAAACTCGTGAGCTCCGTTAGCGAAAGAAAACAAAAGACCACTTCAAGGTACTGTAATGAACTCATTCTTTATTTATATTGGTGTTATACCTACTGTATTGCAACTTCTCTATGGATTATAAACTATTTTACTATCCATAGATTCATCAAAATAAGCAAACAACACACGGAAAACAGAATCTGTCAAAAACAGAACAGTTTGTAGTATTCTGTAGCTAGCGCAAGATCTGGAACCCCAAAAATTCTAAAATAAATTGCTGGACGTGAGGAATTTATCTATTAATCATCTTCAAAAAGAATTAACTAAATACCACTCTCCAAATAAAAATGGAAGCAGTTCTCGTGAGCGCTAAAGTTTCTGTTTTTTACAGCAAGTTCAACAAGACTTTTCCTAAGTCTTCCCAACGGTTCTACTTGGCACAAACACTAATTAAACACAAAAAACACAATCAAAACAGAGGCTAAATAATTTCTTTATTACTAAACAGGAGCAAAAAGCAAAGAATAAAAATAAAATTGGGTTGCCTCCCAACAAGCGCTATCGTTTAACGCCCCTAGCTAGGCATAACAAGCAAGAATAAATTTAGGTATTGCCATATTTGGTAGGCAATTCTTTAATGAGGCATCTATCTCCCTTAGGAATTTCTTTCTTTCTAGTGATTATCAAACTCTTAGGCACAAGATCGAAAAATTCATTTGTAGCAATTGGTTCCTTAATGATAGCAAAAAGATTGGGATGAATACTTATAGATTTAAGATCCGCAGTTTCCTTACTAGATGATTCACCCTTATTTTTAGGAACATACATAAGCTTGGCAATTTTAGTAGGAGGACTAGGAGTATTCTTTACGGAAGAAAAAACGGTTCCCAAGTTCTTAATGATACCCTCAAGTTTATCGATTCTAGTAGAATCTAAGTTTATTTTCTCATTAACTATGGGTTCCTTTTCCTTAATATTTTTCAAAGTCATTCCTACCTTAGATCCGTATTGGGTAATTTGATTGTGGATCTTTTTATCTAGATTTTCAATTAATTCAATAGTAGCAACTTTATTTCAATAATTTCAAGTCTTTTCATAACATGCTCAAAAGTTAACATAGTCCCATTAACCAAAAGAGGTGGTGAGCCAAATAAATCTAACATAGCATTATAAGAATCAAAAGTATGGCTACCCAAAAAATTCCCTCCGGTAATGGTATCAAGGATATATCTATACCAAGGATTAGCACCTACATAAAAATTGCGAAGAAGAACTGAAGTAGATTGCTTCCTGGTAGATCTATTTTGAGCATTGCAAATTCTATACCAAGCATCTTTTAGATTTTCTCCTTCCCTTTGTTTAAAATTTAGAACTTCATTTTCGGGAGACAACGGAGAAGATATGGGACTAGCCATGACGACAAGCGAGCAAACTAACACACAAGCAAACAAAAGCAAACGGGCAAAAGAGGCAAATAGAGAGAGAGGGGGAGGATAGAGAGAGATGGCGAATAAAACGGCAAGGGTGAAGTGGGGGGAGAGAAAAACGAGAGGCAAATGACAAATAATATAATGCGGGAGATAGGGATTGTGATGGGTACTTGGTATGTTGACTTTTGCGCAGGCTCCCTGGCAACAGCGCCAGAAATTCTTCTTGCTACCTCTTGAGCATTGCGTTGGATTTCCCCGAAGAGGAGAGGATGATGCAGCAAAGTAGCGTATGTCGGGGATATACCCCACGGTATGACCCGGCCGGGTTTGGCGACTCACCAGAGACCTGGCTGGAGCTTGGCAACTCACTGGCGACCCGCCCGGACATGGCGGTTTACATGTAACCCGCCTGGACATTGTGACTCACTTGAGACCGGCGGGCAGATCGGACGGATGACAAGGCCCAAGGCCTAGCGGGCCGGCTTATACTCTGGTGGGCCGGCTTAAGAGGAAAGGGATGACGAATATTTCCTTCACGAAGGATAGACTAGTCCTAGTCCTACTAGGAATCCACATTAAACCGCCCCTTCAACATATATAAGGAGGGGCAGGGCTCCCCAAAGGGGGAGAGAAAATAATCTCTAGGGCCAGACACAAAGGGGGAGCTGGCTTATGCGGCGACTCTCTCATGAGCATAATGAGATCTAGCCACAAACAGCATGTAGGGTTATTACCGGATGATGTTTCCCAGGGCCCGAAGCTGTCTAACTCGTTGTCTTATGTTTCGTCTCTCGATTCCGCTCAATCCCTCTCAATCTACCACATAGATGCGTTGGCCTCGTGACTAAATCCTGACACTAGGACATCTACCGTGACAATTCCACGACAGTTGGCGCCCACCGTGAGACCCGTGTATGATGGTGATGAGTTCTTGAAGGGAACTTTTCAGGGATCGTGGAGCTCGCGATTGATCGGAAGAAAAAGCGCCACGGAAAGTGCGTAAGATAACCCCTCGGACAGAGCCGGTAACTTCATTGTTTTGTGACCAGTGTCATGGTTAACCTCGGAGCTGATAGTACGAGATCGGAGATGAAAGACTTAGGGTTGCACGCGGGGCCGCACGCGACCAGGCGGTCTGTCCAGATCGATTTCCGCTGCGCTGTCCTACAAAGTCGCCGAGACCAATCGGAGGCAAAATTCGCTGCAGCCGCGCGTGGCCAGTCAAGGGGACACAACCATCCACGGACAAGTACCCTGGACCTGAATTACTGCTACTGCTGGTACATGTCAGATCAGAAGAATCTCCCAAAAGGAATCATCCATGGTTTACTACGTGCAGACCGGGTCAAATATAAGGAAACATCATGTACTACTTCAATTAGTAGTAGTACTACTAGTACGGATTACGTGAAGCTACTGTTTGGTCTTCAATTTTTACTGCCACTCCAAGAGTCACCAGATGCAGGCGCATAAACTGACTAGGATGGTGCTTTAGATAACTTTGGACGAGCAGAGTCCGGTAATGTTTCGATGGATTGGATCAAAAAGGCGATCTGGAAGACAGCACGTGGAAATCAAACTAGGAACGGCCCGGACAAGGACAGGGACGGGGATTGGATTCGGTCTCTGCTGCCGTGACCACGTTCCGAGCCGCCCCCGCGCGGACCTCGCGTCGAGCTGCACGCTTCTGCCGGTGTGTTTCCGCTTCAAGTTGTTACTACCGTGGCCACCGCCGAGCCGCCTACACCCAGGGCCGACTGATGCTGTGAGCCGCCCGCCGCTGCGGTGACTCGCCGCATCGCCAGCCCATGAAGTTGACCCGCCCTATGCACTTCTGTTGCCGGGTCAGGCCAACCCAACACATCGCCTCCGCTACCTTGGGTCGGGCCTCCCGCTTGCGCCCTGCCGCTGCTGCACCTGCAGGCCGCCCGCGCTGGTCTCCCGATGGCTCCTAAGCCGCTCCGGCCTCGCCTTCAAGCTGTTGAGCCGCTGGCCTCGTCCGAGTCGCCGTTGTGGCCTCGCTGCCACAAGCCACCCTACTGCCCCATTGTTCGGAGCCGCCTTTGCTCCCCTCGCCTCCAAATTGTTGAGCCGCCGGACGCCAAGCACCTATGAGCCGCCACCGGCCTCGTCAACGTTGCCTCCAACCCGCCGCTACGGCCCGTAACTGCGTGGCTCCATGGGTGAGTTGTGGGTCAGGCGTTACTGCCCATTTTGGTACATGTCTCTTGCATGGTTCTTACTCCCTGGGAGAGTTGCGGGCCTGCTATGACGATGGGTCAACGCCGGTGTACTTGCTGGTTGCTGTTGTTTTTCTGCAGCAATTGTTCAGGTTAATGTCCCCAATGACATGAAGCGTGATTATATCATGAGAGTCGTCTGTGAAGCAACACAGTCACCAGATGTGAAAGACACAACTGCTTAGACCCTTGGAAGAACATTCAAAATTCTTCATGGTTTTGTAGTTGAAATTGCTCCTGCCATTACAGCTCCTGGTTTGATCGGATGCTGTTTGTTTTACGTCCTCACAAAACAAGCTATGTGGATAAATTTTACGGTGGATAAAAGGAAATACCAAGGCACATGGCAGAGTTCTCCACTGACACGGGGGCATATAGCATGAGGGAAATCACTTAAGTATTCCATGCGGTGGTCCAAGTCAAGGGATCTCCTTGCTTTAAGACTACATGCGTACGTGACCATCATCAAAACCAAGGCTTGATGAATTGTGTGGCTCCTACATGTGAAGATCTGTCCATCTGAGTACAGCTGTCCGTTCAAGAAAAATTACCCAGTGCCATAGCGACGACGCTAGACTTATTGTGGTCAGACGCCGTTATGGCATCCGTCTACACGACGGTATCTGATGAACGCGTGAAGGGCTCGAGAGTTTGCAGTCCAACATACGTTGACGCTGAAGGCTGTGCAAACATCTATACCATGCAAGGCTAACGGAAAATTCATCCAACACCAGCATCCTTGTTTATTTGACAAAAATATCAGGTGCTATTTATTCTATCTATTTTCATACATATTTCACCCAGAAACAATTACTCTGGCAGGTAATATTTTTGCGCGGGACAATTGTTTATTACAAAGATGGTGCCATGTTGTGCCTATGGAGTGCGCGTTAGCATCATCATACACTGGCATCCGCACCTCCTCGCCGTTGAACGGGTGTGCGCAAGCCGCCGCCCGTGCGGCTCGATCTACATCAACTGGCTGGGACAGCGTTCGTGATTGACTCGCCGTCCGCGTGGCTTATCGCGCTTGCGATTGAGTCGCCTGTTCGCATCGGCTTAAAAACGTCACAGCCGACTCATCTGTCTGCTCCCGCGGCCGGCTCGGCTGTGGTTGATTTCAGTTTCACCATGGTGATCATCCTCTCCGCAGTGATAATTGCTGACCTGACGCATCAGGTGAAATCCATCCAGCATATTTTTATATATTATATATTGCTTTCTTTAAAAGAGCAATTACTCCGGTTTGCAAGTTGTCCCATGCAGGATTCATACCGGTTTATATCACGGTCAAATATGGAGAGCCTCAAGCCAACTCCTTGAGTAGTCTTAAGACTCGGGGGCTACAATGACATGACTCGGGAACTCTGGGTCATTGGAGGGAATGATAACCCGGTTCCGGAGGACACCGCCATATTGATGAAAATTTAAAGGCCGTCAGAAAATTGTCGGTTCAAAATAAAGATTCTGGTTTAAAATCCGGTTCAAGAGACATCTCTCTCCCGCAAAGCTTTGAAGTTCTCAAATCCGGTTCAAACATCCGGCTCAAGGTAAATTTGTCTCTTACAAAGCTTTTAAGCTCTCAAATCCGGTACAAACATCCGGCTCAAGGTAAATTTGTCTCTTACAAAGCTTTTAAGCTCTCAAATCCGGTTCAAACATCCGGCTCAAGGACAATCTGTCTCCCACAAAGTTTTGAAGCTTTCAAATCCGGTTTAAAGTTCCGGTTCAAAAAGAATTAATCTCTCGCAAGATTCGAGTTCTCAGAAAAATTAAAGGTTGCCAAAGAGAACTTGCTGCCATGATGCGCGGTTCAAACATGGGTATCCTGCCTTACGGCTTACCTTATTATGATCACTTGGGGGCTTCCTGTTCAAACATAGGTCGTATTCGAACCAAAGAGAACATAGCTGTCGTAAACCTTTTGATCGGCGCAAAGCCAAACTCACTAGGGGGCTTCTTGATCGTATCTGAATCATAGCTTAACCCCTTTTGGGTCCAACTTGGATCGTATTCGAATCAGGGTCGTTAAAAACCTCTCAAGGTCATTTGGGGGCTTCCTGTTCAAACATAGGTCGTATTCGAACCAAAGAGAACATAGCTGTCGGTACCCTTTTGATCGGCGCAATGCCAAAGCCACTGGGGGCTACATGATCGTATTCGAATCCTAGCTTAACCCCTTTGGAACGGTTTACTGATCGTATTCGAATCAGAAACCTCGATTTTTATTTTGGTTTAAGTTTTTTCAAACAATCTTTTGGGTTTTGATATTTTTTGCTCATATCTGAAGCATATATGTGTGGTTTCTATTACCCGACTCGACTTTTTATGATAAGTCGCCACCATATGTCAACCATAAACATTTGGAAGTTTTGGCTTCTAAAGATTGGGTTATCACCCTTACTGCACAGGTATCATAAGCCAGCAGTACGATTCAATATCACAGGTATAATATTGTTTATACATGATTATGTTTAAGCCAGCCCTGGCTTTTGACATTAAGTCGCCAGGGCATATGTTGTTTAAACTCTATACAGGATTTGCAGAACTATGACTTATATAAATGATTAAGTTCGAGCTCATCATCAAAATTGATGTTTCAAAAGGGTTATCAATTCTTGATTTTCTCAAAGGCTATAAGCCGTCGGGTTATAAAAATTCCGGCTTACAATATGGAGGCGTGTTAAATCGCCATCGGCCAAGAGCCGCCGGGTATTTAAAAACTCCGGATTTACTTGTCAACAGATAAGGTATTTGAATCTTTAAATAGCCAAACTTGGCTGGATTTTCATTATGATTGAGGTTTTCAAACTGGGTTATTCAAATCTTTAATAGCCAACATGGCTGGATTTTTATTATGGTTATCAGCAACTAATATTATAATTGAGGTTTTCAAAGTCGCTTCAGCGCATTGGCTATTATTTTATCAATGGATATAATTTATTCTACAATGAAAGGAATAGTCCCGAGTCGCTGCAGGCTTACGACCCGACACTTGGGGGCTACATTATTCAGTTTGAGATCACATCAAATATGCAAGCCCCATGTCACTGCCAGCATGCACCATGGCACTTGGGGGCTAATGCGAAGACAATTTTACTGGCCTTATTGAAGAACCAGCTCATCACATCATAATGAGCCGGCCCTTGGGGGCTACCAATTGCTCCTGTCAACAATTCAAGATACACAAGTTTTATTCCATTATATTGAAGGGTCCACTGCTCAGTTGGTAAAGCACAGAGCTCTTAACCTTGTGGACGTGGATTCAAGCCCCATGATGGGGGTTACATTATATGATGTTCTTTTCAAAAGAAGTATATATAAAGTCCTAGCTCAATATTATCTTATTGAGCCAGCCCTTGGGGGCTACACGTTGTTGTTCAAGTCTATATGATCATATTTATAAAGTCCCTGCTCATTATTGCATAATGACCCGGCCCTTGGGGGCTACACTGGTTATAGTTTTTTATGAGTATAAGGAAATTACGAGTCCCAGGTTGCTACAAGCATGACAACCCGGCACTTGGAGGCTACATATATGGAGTATTCAGTCTTTACTAGTGACTAAGATGAACAACATAGATTTCTTCAAAGTGGCAGTATTTATATTGAAGCAAGTCTTAAGTCATCACTTTGTTTCTGCTCAAGACTTGTGGGCTACAGGTAATATGGATATAGGGGAGAAAAAATCTTCAAATTCTCAGTTTTGAGTAAATCAGATTGACCCGGCGTCACCAATAACTATGACCCGGTGCTATCAATATTTACAAACCGGATATTTTGGCAATGATAAACCGGCAAGTTCTACAAGCCGGTTGAAAGTCAGATGAGTTTTTTCATTACCAATATCTTTTAAACCGGCGCTTTGGAAGCCGATTCAAGTGGATTATTTATTACAATATTTCTCTATAAGATACCAATGTCCGCAAATTGGCTCTGAAGCTGGTCTATTGACCCGGATTTCTCAAAAGAAGTATCTGGATTTTTGCATCAGCAAGGTTTGGACATATCTGTTAAAAGAGATTTGTTATAAGATCTTTGAGTATGCATCCAGGAGGAAATGACAAGGACTTAAAGATGATCAGGTGCCGGTTCAGGAAAATATTAACCCAGAGCACAACCTATCAAGTTTGTTCTTGTGTTTATTTTACACGATCAGTTTAACATGGATAAATCCAAATTAAACTGGGGGGCTAATGTCGGGGATATACCCCACGGTATGACCCGGCCGGAATCATGACCCGGCCGGGCTTGCCGACTCACCAGAGACCTTGCTGGAGCTTGGCAACTCACTGGCGATCCGCGCAGACATGGCGGTTTACATGTAACCCGCCTGGACATTGTGACTCACTGGAGACCCGGCAGGCGGATCGGACGAACGACAAGGCCCAAGGCCTAGCGGGCCGGCTTATACTCTGGTGGGCCGGCTTAAGAGGAAAGGGATGACGAATATTTCCTTCATGAGGAAGCAAGACCCGGACTTGTATTCAACTTGTGAGAAAGGATAAACTAGTCCTAGTCCTACTAGGACTCCACATGTAACCCGCCCCTTCAACATATATAAGGAGGGGCAGGGCTCCCCAAAGGGGGAGAGAAAATAATCTCTAGGGCCAGACACAAAGGGGGAGTCGGCTTATGCGGCGACTCTCTCATGAGCATAATGAGATCTAGCCACAAACAGCATGTAGGGTTATTACCGGATGATGTTTCCCGGGGCCCGAAGCTGTCTAACTCCTTGTCTTATGTTTCGTCTCTCGATTCCGCTCAACCCCTCTCAAGCTACCACATAGATGCATTGGCCTCGCGACTAAGTCCTGACACTAGGACATCTGCCGTGACAATTCCACAACAGCGTAAGTATTTCCCTCAATTTTTGAGAACCAAGGTATTAATCCAGTAGGAGGCCATGCACAAGTCCCTCGTACCTACACAAAAAAAATAGCTCAACGCAACCAACGCGCTTAGGGGTTGTCAATCCCTTCACGGTCACTTACGAAAGTGAGATCTGATAGAGATGATAAATAATATTTTTGGTATTTTTGGTATAGAGATGCAAAGTAAAAAGTAAAAGCAAAGTAAAAGCAAAGCAATAATAAAGTGATGGAGATTGATATGATGAAAAAGAGACCCAGGGGCCATAGGTTTCACTAGTGGCTTCTCTCAAGAGCATAAGTATTCTACGGTGGGTGAACAAATTACTGTTGAGCAATTGATAGAATTGTGCATAATTATGAGAATATCTAGGCATGGTCATGTATATAGGCATCACGTCCGTGACAAGTAGATCGAAACGATTCTGCATCTACTACTATTACTCCACTCATCGACCGCTATCCAGCTTGCATCTAGAGTATTAAGTTAAAAACAGAGTAACGCCTTAAGCAAGATGACATGATGTAGAGAGATAAATTCATGCAATATGAAATAAACCCCATCTTGTTATCCTCGATGGCAACGATACAATACGTGCCTTGCTGCCCCTTCTGTCACTGGGTAAGGACACCGCAAGATCGAACCCAAAGCTAAGCACTTCTCCCATGGCAGGAACTACCAATCTAGTTGGCCAAACCAAACAGATAATTCAAAGAAACTTGCAAAGATAACCAATCATGCATAAAAGAATTCAGAGAAGATTCAAATATTATTCATAGATAGACTTGATCATAAACCCACAATTCATCGATCTCAACAAACACACCGCAAAAAGAAGATTACATTGTATAGATCTCCACAAGAGAGGGGGAGAACTTTGTATTGAGATTCAAAGAGAGAGAAGAAGCCATCTAGCTACTAACTATGGACCCGAAGGTCTGAGGTAAACTACTCACACTTCATCGGAGGGGCTAGGATGATGTAGAAGCCCTCCGTGATGACGGCCCTCTTCCAGCGGAGCTCCAGAACAGGCCCCAAGATGGGATCTCGTGGATACAGAAAGTTGCGGCGGTGGAATTAGGTTTTTGACTCCTGTTCTGATCGTTTGGGGGTACGTGGATATATATAGGAGGAAGAAGTACGTCGGTGGAGCTTCGAGAGGCCCACGAGGCAGGGGGCGCGCCCTAGGGGGGGCGCCCTCCACCCTCGTGACCGCCTTGTGGCTTTCTTGACGGAGGGTCCAAGTCTCCTGGGTCTTATCTGATGAGAAAATCACGTTCCCGAAGGTTTCATTCTGTTTGGACTCCGTTTGATATTATGTTTCTCCAAAACCCTAAAACAGGCAAAAACAGCAATTCTGGGCTGGGCCTCCGGTTAATAGGTTAGTCCCAAAAATAATATAAAAGTGGAAAATAAAGCCTAATATAGTCCAAAACAGTAGATAATATAGCATGGAGCAATCAAAAATTATAGATACGTTGGAGACGTATCATCGTCTTAAGGGCCGAACGGGCGGTCATGACGAAGTCGCCCAGCCAAAGGGTTTGGCCTGAGGCCAGGGCTCATCCGGAGGTGATATTTTCCTTGACGACGAGGCGAGCAATCAACCCTTTTGACGACGACACAGTGGAACTCTCAATGAAAGCACCAATGTCGGTGTCAAAACCGGCGGATCTCGGGTAGGGGGTCCCGAACTGTGTGTCTAAGGTTGATGGTAACAGGAGACAGGGGACACAATGTTTACCCAGGTTCGGGCCCTCTCTATGAGTCTAGCTTGACTATGATTATGAGGATGTGTCTACGGACCTAGCCCTCCGGTTTATAGACACGGGAGGGATCTAGGGTTACATAAGGTCGGTTACAGATAAAGGAAATCTTCATATTTGGTCGCTAGACTTGCCTTCCACGCCAAGGAAAGCCCCTATCCGGACACGGGTAGAATCTTCGGTCTTTGTATCTTCACAGCCCAATAGTCCGGCCCATGGCTAACAGGCCGGACGCCGGAGGACCCCTTAGTCCAGGACTCCCTCAGTAGGGAGGCGTGCCTGCCCCCCTGGGCTCACCTCCCACCCTCGTGGGCCCCTCGTAGCTCCACCGACCTACTTCTTCCTCCTATATATGTCCATATACCCCGAAAACAACCAGGAGCACCACGAAATCCTATTTCCACCGCCGCAACCTTCTGTACCCAAGAGATCCCATCTTGGGGCCTTTTCCGGAGCTCCGCCGGAGGGGGAATCGATCACGGAGAGCTTCTACATCAACACCATAGCCTCTCCAATGATGTGTGAGTAGTTTACGACAGACCTTCGGGTCCATAGTTATTAGCTAGATGGCTTCTTCTCTCTCTTTGGATCTCAATACAATGTTCCCTCGATCTTCTTGGAGATCTATTTGATGTAACTCTTTTTGCGATGTGTTTGTCGAGATCCGATGAATTGTGGGTTTATGGTCAATTTTATCTATGAACAATATTTGATTCTTCTCTGAAATCTTTTATGTATGATTGGTTATCTTTGCAGGTCTCTTCGAATTATCAGTTTGGTTTGGCCTACTAGATTGATCTTTCTTGCAATGGGAGAAGTGCTTAGCTTTGGGTTCAATCTTGCGGTGTCCTTTCCCAGTGACAGCAAGGCACGTATTGTATTGTTGCCATCGAGGATAAAAAGATGAGGTTTATATCATATTGCTTGAGTTTATCCCTCTACATCATGTCATCTTGCCTAATGCATTACTCTGTTCTTACGAACTTAATACTCTAGATGCATGCTGGATAGCGGTCGATGTGTGGAGTAATAGTAGTAGATGCAGAATCGTCTCGGTCCACTTGTCGCGGACGTGATGCCTATATACATGATCATGCCTAGATATTCTCATAATTATTCACTTTTCTATCAATTGTTCGACAATAATTTGTTCACCAGCCATAATACTAATGCTATCTTGAGAGAAGCCCCCGGGTCTATCTTTTATCACATAAGTTTCCAATCTATTTTATTTTGTAATCTATATCATAAAAATACCAAAAATATTTATCTTATCATTATCATCTCTATCAGATCTCACTCTCGTAAGTGACCGTGAAGGGATTGACAACCCCTTTATCGCGTTGGTTGCGAGGTTCTTATTTGTTTGTATAGGTACGAGGGACTTGCGTGTACTCTCCTACTGGATTGATACGTTGGTTCTCAAAAATTGAGGGAAATACTTACGCTACTTTGTTGCATCACCGTTTCCTCTTCAAGGGAAAACCAACGTAGTCCTCAAGAGGAAGCAAGAGGATTTCTAGCGTCGTTGCCGGGGAGATCTACGACAAGTCAAGACATACCAAGTACCCATCATAAACTCTTATCCCTCGCATTACATTATTTACCATTTGCCTCTCATTTTCCTCTCCCCCACTTCACCCTTGCCATTTTATTCGCCTTCTTTTCCATTCGCCTGTTTTTCACTTGCCTCTTGCTTCCATTGATGTCTATGACACAACCTTCTTCTTGTAGACGTTGTTGGGCCTCCAAGTGCAGAGGTTTGTAGGACAGTAGCAATTTTCCCTCCTAAGGTTTATCAATCCATAGGAGGCGTAGGATGAAGATGGTATCTCTCAAGCAACCCTGCAACCAAATAACAAAGAGTCTCTTGTGTCCCCAACACACCCAATACAATGGTAAATTGCATAGGTGCACTAGTTCGGCGAAGATATGGTGATACAAGTGGTATATGGATAGTAGATAAAGGTATTTGTAATCTGAAATTATAAAAACAGCAAGGTAACTAATGATAAAAGTGAGCGTAAACGGTATTGCAATGCTAGAAAACAAGGCCTAGGGTTCATACTTTCGCTAGTGCAAGTTCCCTCAACAATAATAACATAATTGGATAATATAACTATCCCTCAACATGCAACAAAGAGTCACTCCAAAGTCACTAATAGCGGAGAACAAACGAAGAGATTATGGTAGGGTACGAAACCACCTCAAAGTTATTCTTTCCAATCAATCCGTTGGGCTATTCCTATAAGTGTCACAAACAGCCCTAGAGTTCGTACTAGAATAACACATTAAGACACAAATCAACCAAAACCCTAATGTCACCTAGATACTCCAATGTCACCTCAAGTATCCGTGGGTATGATTATACGATATGCATCACACAATCTCAGATTCATCTATTCAACCAACACATAGAACCTCAAAGAGTGCCCCAAAGTTCTACCAGAGAATCACGATGAAAACGTGTGCCAACCCCTATGCATAGGTTCATGGGAGGAACCCGCAAGTTGATCACCAAAACATACATCAAGTGAATCACGTGATATCCCATTGTCACCACAGATACGCACGGCAAGACATACATCAAGTGTTCTCAAATCTTTAAAGACTCAATCCGATAAGATAACTTCAAAGGGGAAACTCAATCCATTACAAGAGAGTAGAGGGGGGAGAAAACATCATAGGATCCAACTATAATAGCAAAGCTCGCGATACATCAAGATCGTATCACCTCAAGAACACGAGAGAGAGAGAGATCAAACACATAGCTACTAGTACATACCCTCAGCCCCGAGGGAGAAGTACTCCCTACTCATCATGGAGAGCACCGGGATGATGAGGATGGCCACCGGAGAAGGATTGCCCCCTTCGGCAGGGTGCCGGAACGGGTCTAGATTGGTTTTCGGTGGCTACGGAGGCTTCTGGTGGCGGAACTCCCGATCTATTGTCTGTTCTGGAAGTTTTAGTGTACGTGAGTATATATGGGTGCAGGAAGTACGTTAGTGGAGCTTCGGGGGCCCCATGAGGCAGGGGGCGCGCCCTAGGGGGGGCACCCCCACCCTCGTGAGCACCTCCCTTGGCTCCTGACATGGGGTTCAAGTCCATCCCGTAGCTTTCCTTCCAAAAATAACTTCTCCAGTTGATTTCGTTCCGTTTCGACTCCGTTTGATATTCCTTTTCTTCGAAACACTGAAATAGGCAAAAAACAGCAATTCTGGGCTGGGCCTCCGGTTAATAGGTTAGTCCCAAAAATAATATAAAAGTGGATATTAAAGCCCAATATTGCCCAAAACAGTAGATAACATAGCATGGAGCAATCAAAAATTATAGATATGTTGGAGACGTATCAAGCATCC